>NW_026921610.1:0-10176 GCF_032062105.1 Saccostrea cuccullata | reverse complement strand
TTTCAATATGCCAGTCCTTGTTTGAAACGGATTACAAATTTTATTTTGCTTTCGAAAATTCAATCTGTAAAGAATACACGACGGAAAAATTGCACCTACTTTACTTGAACAACGCTTCCCTTATTCCTGTTATCAACGGACCAAAAGGAGCAGATCGTTATATTCCAGAGGGAACCTATATTAACAGTCAGAATTTTGCAGATGCTGGCTTACTAGCTAGAGAATTAAAAAGAATCGGTTCAAATGAAACAGAGTACATCCGTTATTTGAAGGAAAAGGACAAGTATACAACCCAAACACTCGACAAAATCTTTCCAGATACACAATGTAACTTATGTAAATATCTTATGGATATAGAAAAAGGGAAAAGAGCAAGGAAAAATTATTCATGGTTTAAAATTTTCGACCGAACAATACACTGCACTTTGCCGTATTATTATTGATGCTTTTCAGTAATATCAATTACGTCAATTTTTATTTCTTTTTTATATACGAATACGTATGTATCATAAAATTATCATGATTCTTTACAAATTAGTGCCTTGTGTCTCTGATAATGAATTTGTGGTATGTATTATGACCTTATTAGAGATATAAACTATTGTTGGGTCTTGTCGAATTTTGTGACTTGTTTTATGCCAATTGTTAGGCCCTTGCAATGTCTTAGTAATGATTTTGATCACGGAATGGTCAACAAGGATGCTTTCTCCTCTTAAAACTTGACTACTTTTTATTCTTTTTATTGAAATACCATATGATAAGCACCGCACTTACTTAATCGCAAGAGTACGATTTCAAAGTAACTGACCCTGTATTTTGATAAAATATGGAAGTGATGTAAGAAACTAAAATTCATCCTTTCTAAATAAATTGAAATTCCATGCAGTAGAGACCCCCAAATCGTTTTTCTTATTTGACCTCCTAAATGCCAATTGTGACGTCATCAACTTGTGTATTTTCCCATATTTTTTTTTCAAAAGTTCATCAATTTTCAGTGGACTTTTCTTGCAGAAAACATTCAACACATGTATCTCCAACAGCAGAAATGAGTCATTTCGAGGCTTTACTGCATAAAACATAAATATTTACCATATTAACATGTTCAAGCCAATTTGCCAACTGTTACTCAGTAAATAACATATTATAATTAATTATTAAGGACATTGTATAGCTCAAAGACAACCTTCTTTAACTTCGCTATCTTGAACATCTAAAGTTGAAGGGTCCAAACCACTTTTATTTATGTCTTTACCCTCGTTATATCGAATCCCCGGATATCTCGAAGTTTAATCTTGCGCGCCTCGTTTGATAACGAGGTTTTAATGGTATACTTTCATCATACCGAAATCATTTTATTAGACACATGTGAGACCTCTTTTCAGTCACTGGACATTTAATCTACACATTATTTTAAATATAATTTTTGATTTGCAATGATTTATTGTATTATTGAATATCCGTGATATCTTGCGCAAATGTCACTTAAGTTTTGTAAGGTACGTTTGATTAATATAAAATACACGTTTACTTCCTTGGAATATGTTATATTTTGAGCGATCGCAAAAGACGTGAGCACTCCATCTCGCTTATGACCCGAGCCAAAATATTGCTTTTATTTCAAGGCAAATATTTGTATACGAGGGTTGATCCAAAAGTTCGTGGAATTTCTTTCTAAAATTTTATCGTGATTTGGTGAAAGCAAACAACAGACATATTTATAATATAGAGTGGTAATGCAATATTAATGGAAAATTCCACCACTTTCCAATTAACAATAAGGTCACACGAGCTTTCTGACAATGGATAGTTGTGAAAACCGGGGGAGACTTCGACGGTACGTCAAGTTAGATATGTCACGTCACGTTATAGAAGCATCTCACCCTAAAGTCCAGTTCGACTTCGTCATTCCAAAAAATGCTGTCCTTTTCTTCATTTTGTCCTCAATAAAAGCCTGGGTATCCTCTCGCACCAACTTATCTTAATTTTTCTCTCGTATTTCAAAATACTCCCCATCTTTCCATATGATGTTCCAATTTGAGTAGCAATGCCAAGAACAGTACGTCAGTGGACAACGTCCATTAACGCTTTTAATTTGTCAAGGAGGATAAACACATAAAACAGAGCCTCCAAAAAGCGGCCACACCTTTAATAAACGTCCATGGAAGCTCTATTTTTCTTTGATTTCTTATGCCACGAAAAACCAGTAACTAAATGCATTTTTCCCAAGCCTATGTCAATAATATACGCATTTAAGATAGAGTGATCCCGTGATTTTCACGAAAAGGATGACTTGACCGAACTTTGACGTTCTCTAACAGTTTAAAGATGAACAATAAATCATCAACTTATAAACTAAATATCCAGTAAAATCAGTTAAACTCTCATACAAATGTTTATAAAAGATCAAACAATCATAATAGTGACATAATTTTCGTTTAATATACCACATAGCGCTGTTAAATTCTGATTTCACGTATTAAGAATTAAAATGATAATAAACGCGTTAATGTCTCCCCCGCATTTGCAAACAACCGTTTCTATGGCAACTGCCATAGAGTTACCATCAACGATATTTAAAATGTTATTAGTTTAAAATATTCTTCAAGTGTCTATATTTTCATTTGTTATTTTCAACCAATTCCACTTAAAAATAAATAAAATATGAAGAAATTCCACGAACTCTTGGATCAACCCTCGTATATCTTACCTTAAAACGAGTTATTTTCAACTCTATGTCACTTATGTATTATAAGGTACGTTTGGTTAATATAAAATATACTGTTAGGCACATCTCTGCAGTTGAAAATAAGACGCCATAGCGCAAACATTGCTATTTAGAGACGTCATAATGCTTTAAGAACGTTGGAATACATGAATTAGGCTTTTATAGGGCATTTAAAGAATAAAGCTTCGGTTTATTAGGTAACCCTTATAAGGTCAAAGCAAGGGGTAGTTGCAGGATGAAAAAGGAGGACGTGACTCTCAATACGTAATTATTGTTTGTGTTAATTACGTCAAATTAGCACTTTCTGGAAACACCAATATTTAACAACAAACAAGTTTAGAAGATAAGCAACTAGAAATCCCACTACAAAAGCACATATATAAACAACACTTTTAAATATGTTTACGATATTATTTTCTAAAGAATGCTACGCTATATTAAAACAGAGAAATCAACATCGTTTATCCTTTGTTGCTGGGACTTATAAATAAACAGTGTTACAGTAAAATTCAGAATTTCTAGCCGGTGTTTCTAAGAAATAAAAGAAAAATGATCATTTTATTTTTGATCGGCGGAGGGAGATAAAAGATTAAATATATTTTTTGTTGCTTTTAAACATGTAAAAGCAAATATAAGGAAATATTAAATTGAAGTAAGCTCTCAATCACATAAGATGGCTTTATACTTAAAGGCAAACATTTTAAGCTTCGCCTTCAAAAATACCTGGTCTGGGTAGCCTTCAAATATAAAAAAAAATGTAGATTATTGAGAAAAACATTTAACTGCAACATTTTCCTTCTAATTTGAAATTGTCTCAAAATCCCCAACACAGTTCAAGTTTGACATCTGGGTATTTTACTGTGTATTAAATCACTTCCTGTGTATAGGGATTAGGAGACAAATGACCACAGGTAGACTGCTAGCCCCCAAGGCATTCACATCTGCACAAAACAAGTCCCTCCCTAACCTGGAATTAATCACCTTTCTCTGCCTTTAAGGAACGTGTTTAAGTTTATTGTGAATTATTGGTATGTAAATCACACATACTTGCATGAAGGCGTATTTTTCATTAAGTGCCTAAGTGACGAGTCCGTTTAATTTACACAACAACAACTCACACAAAACTTTATAAAACATTACTAAAGTATGAAATAGATTTCTTATGTGCTTGATAATTTATAATACGTTTCAAGCTGTGATCAGCAGTATCCCCCCCAAGAAAACTTAATTACATAAATTAAATCTACAATGAAATTAGATGAGACCTTAAGCAATTATTTGATAAAATATAATAGAAATAAAGTTTAAAATACTGGTAATAATCGATAATGTGAGAATCATAAATACTTTTGATGCAGAAAGATTACACTGATTGTACAATTTCTAAGGTTGCAATTATAATACTGTATCCTTTTTTAAAAAAAAATGTATGATTATTGCTAATATTTGATTTTTCAACTCTCTGAAATGTCTGCAAATGTGATTTATATTTTAAAACCCATGTATTATCTTTTGGGTAAGCTACAGTTAATGGAGGAGCCAACTTAACAGCGTCTGGTCGATGTGACCATGAGTTTAGAAGTGCTCATGACTTTGCACTTCCTCGAGTTCAACGATTGTGAAGTCAGAATAAAACGCATTCTTCAACTTTTTGATCCCCTTTCAGTTTTATGGTGTTTTGAATGCAATACTATACTATATACAGGGTTATTCTCGCCCCGTGTTATTTTCGCCCATTCGCATTCAGAAACAAGTTTGCCCCGTTTTAAATTCGCCCAGAAAGATTTTTGTTTAAGATATTATACAGTATACCTTTATTTCGTCCCGGTTAAAATTCACCCATTTCCGACGAGGGCGAAAGGGGGAAAATTTCCCTGTATTCAGTATATTTCCATTCACTCTATACACAAACATGTGTAAAGTAAATATATGTATTTAATATGTTTATGAAAAAATGACTCACCTGTCAATGACTTCCTAGTTTTAACTCTCCTACTCCCCTTGTGAAAACCAAAACCCATATTTGGTCTTTCTTAGAAATGTTTTTAACTTGAAAATCTTAGACGTTATTATTATCCATTGTCAGTTATGACATATGTTAGTTCTTAAACCTTTCATATGAATTAACCTCCTATGAGAGAAGGCCTTATTTGACCCCAGTCATCATATTTCTTCCCCTTCAGTGTTCCAGTGATATTAAACGTAGGAAAAAGTACCCCGTTTATCGGTATATTTGTTATAGGTTTGCATAAGCTTGTATTTTAAATGTTTTTTTTTTGTTGTAGATACATGTGCATGTTGTATTGTATATCAAGGGTTGCAATAACTGATAATTTTTTTAAATACTTTCTGCATTTGTCCTTTTAATATATTTTTTTATATCAATCAAGATGTGTAGGAGGGTTGATTCAAGGGTAACATCTCATTTCTGTTAAATATCTAAAAACCTGATGTTTTTCATTAAATCGTAACATACTTTGAAATATCTTTATCTATTTTGACATTTGCCGTCAAATTTCCTTTGGAGAAATACAATACTTAATTAACTATTAAAACGTGTTTGCGTTGTTTCAATTTGATGAAATATGTGGAGAATACGAACAGTATTCAAGCTCAAAAGTTCATTTAACATTACAAAATAGGAGCCGGAGTGTACACGAACCACCAAACAAAACATCAGAGTTTGGATCAATTGCCATAGAGGAGTGAGCATCCCCTGCCGATCGGTCACAACCGCCGTGTGTTGTAAAAGAAATCTGGAAGAAACTAACATAAGGATTTGATTGTCTATCGCCGCATGGCAAAATACATCACGCTGTAATGAGGTTTCACTTCAAGTATTTATATATGCGGTGTGTAAGTAATAGTTATTGTATATTTATTATGGTGTATCCTGATTTATTTGGACGAGGGGCGGTGACGAGTGCGAAGCACGAGTCTCCGCCCTTCGTCCAAATAAATCAGGATACACCATAATAAATATTCAATAACTTTCTTGTATCATGGCCAATCAAACGTCATGTCACAAATTTCCATGCATGATTTTTAAGTACACCAATAGAATATGTAGTTTTTGTCAGGTGATTGCATGGATAATCTCTCCTTCCTGACATTTTTTTAATTTACAAATTTTACGTTTGTGCGTTCATGAGAAATGACGTCCGATTGCAGC
This sequence comes from Saccostrea cuccullata, assembly GCF_032062105.1. NCBI lineage: Eukaryota > Metazoa > Mollusca > Bivalvia > Ostreida > Ostreidae > Saccostrea > Saccostrea cuccullata. Next base: position 4,279 of record NW_026921610.1, on the reverse strand, counting down.
ATCCAAGCTTAATATACTAACATGGATTGTAAATGAAATTCACAAGAAAAGCTTTTGATATCAAAGAAGAAAAATTCGAAGTTGAAGAAGGAAAATGCAGGTGTATTCGAAAAAAAAAGATACCCGTTGATCATTTGACATATTCGAGAGCTGTCGCATCACCTTGTCAGGCCCGTAACTCTTCATCTGTGGATGCAGTACAGCCTCACTTTATTCTTGTTGAGCAAAGAACACAGCAAAGATGGTAAATTTTCTACTAAAGCGCTATATTACAATAGATGTGATATTTTAATATATTTCTGTGTAGAATTAATGTCGAGAACTTGATTTTCGTTGCGATGGATGGAATAATTGCACTGCAGCAGAGTTCCGTAAAAGCATTTCGTAGTTTGGGATACGCTCCAGTTAATTGAATATTTTTCCGAAAAAAATAACAAAAATAACAAAACATGTTTTTTGGATGATAAAGGCCACAGCTTTAATAATTGTTTCAATGACAAATGTCAGACAAGCATTTAACAATCATTGGGTGCCACACACCTAAATCGGTAACGGGCGTTATGGCACCTCGCCTTCTAGGGTAATCCATAGCAAGGCGTAACAATATGTATAAATCGACTCCTAGGGTACCCCTTAGCGAGTCAGCTGGGATATGTAATTGCCTCCTAGGGGATTCCTTAGCGAGGCACCTGTTATACCGAACAGGTAAGCCCACTATACCGAGTAGGGCAAAAATAACCACCCGTTATACCGAACAGGTAAGCCCACTATACCGAGTAGGGCAAAAATAACCACCCGTTATACCGAACGGGGTACGAGGTTACTGTTATACCAAACAGATCCCTCACACAAGCTTCTAGTGCACTCCATAGCAAGCTTGTATTGGCTCCTAGGGTAGCCTTAGCGAGCCACCACATGCTCTACAAATCACGTAAATAGATAATCATACATAACAATAATTAATATAATGATGACAAATGTCTCTGCTTGTCTGACATATCCGTAAAGCTGCGACAGCAACATTTCGTCAGTCCTCAGTCCCATTGCCTGTAGATCACAATCTTGCGCAGATTAACATGAAACATCCATAGTTAATTGTAACCTGAACAAGCTAATTCAGAGAATTCGTGTCCCCCGCTTAGGGAAAAAGTCGGCTCCCCCTGACTGAATTTGTAGAATTATTAAATGTATACATGTATACTGAAGCAAATAAAATGCATGTATGTCAATATGCATATAAAGATTTGATTGCTTAATCTTTATTATGTGTATAGAAGATTTTTTTATATGGAATATTTATCACATTGTAATGATGACTTTATAACCTCATAAATTTTTCATTTCACATGCTGAATACTATCATTTAGTAAAAAAAAAAAGTATTTAAAAAAAAAAAAAAGAAGGTAAGGCTCAACCGAGATTCGATCCCGGGACCTCTCACCCTCGAGGCGAGAGACATAACCACTAGACCACGAAGTCGCTTTACCTGGTGAGAAGTATATGCAGAACTGAAGTCACATACATGTATATATTCATGTTTTCATGTTCGGTATTCTCAATATTTTACACAATCCATGGTGTTTGATTTATTTAGCCTTTATTAAACAGTTCTAATAGATGTAATAAGAACATAAAGTCCGCCGAGAACCTGTTTTATACGCAATAACTCTCCTCATGCCCCTGCGCTAAAAATATCGACATGTAATACTATAAATACTAATAAAACAAACATGCGGGGCACTTTGAGAGGGGCGAGAGACGTCCTAGGGAGTTTTGGTATAAAATTACATTGCATAAGCTCAAAATCTTCTTGAAATTTCGCCCGGAAATGATAATGTTACACATAGACAGAATGTATAAATTTACGACCTTGAACTTTGACCTTTTGACCTCAAAATCAATAGGGGTCTTCATTAGGCCACAGGGAGTTGTTACGTAAAATTTCATTGAAATAGCTCAAATGGTTCTAGAGATATCGTGTGGAAACGAAAGTGTTTTAACAGACAGAATTTGCTTATTTATGACCTTGACCTTTGACCTTTTGACCTCAAAATCAATAGGGGTCTTCTTTAGTCCACAGGGAGTTGCTATGCTAAATTTCATTGTAAAAGCTCAAAGGGTTCTCGAGATATCGTGTGGAAACGAAAGCGTTACAGACAGACAGAAAGACGGACGGACGGACGGACGGACGGACAGACGGACGGACGGACAAACCCAAATTAATATCCCCCACTTTTCAAGCGGGGGACAAAAATACAAATAAACAGCAGAAACAACAGCATCTCAAATTCTTAACATGTTTAAGGTAGCAATCTTAACAACTAAGATTTAATTTCTTATTAAGTGGGAGTGGTGGGTGGGAAACAATTATCAAAAGTGCAGAAACGCTGGGAAAGCTATCGAGCGAGAGGAGAAAAACGCCACGTGCGCCCCTCTTTTATACTCGCGGCAATCGGGGAAAGTGTCAAAAGACCTAACCCTGTGTTTTTCGGAAATCAATTAAATGCGTTTAAATAGCGATTGCTTTAAACGACCTTAATTGAATATTTTTCCGAAAAAAATAACAAAAATAACAAAACATGTTTTTTGGATGATAAAGGCCACAGCTTTAATAATTGTTTCAATGACAAATGTCAGACAAGCATTTAACAATCATTGGGTGCCACACACCTAAATCGGTAACGGGCGTTATGGCACCTCGCCTTCTAGGGTAATCCATAGCAAGGCGTAACAATATGTATAAATCGACTCCTAGGGTACCCCTTAGCGAGTCAGCTGGGATATGTAATTGCCTCCTAGGGGATTCCTTAGCGAGGCACCTGTTATACCGAACAGGTAAGCCCACTATACCGAGTAGGGCAAAAATAACCACCCGTTATACCGAACAGGTAAGCCCACTATACCGAGTAGGGCAAAAATAACCACCCGTTATACCGAACGGGGTACGAGGTTACTGTTATACCAAACAGATCCCTCACACAAGCTTCTAGTGCACTCCATAGCAAGCTTGTATTGGCTCCTAGGGTAGCCTTAGCGAGCCACCACATGCTCTACAAATCACGTAAAATAGATAATCATACATAACAACTAGAGCCGAGCTCGTTGCAAAGCAACGAATAGGTCTTCCGTTGGAGCTACGGATAAGAAGACGTAACCTTGAGTCTAGGTCAAAAGCCACATTCTTAAGTTCTACAAGTGAAAATTTAAACCTTTTAAGAGAAGCAACTTGCAATGTTTAGCTAGGAAAAAGACTGTAAAGGAATATACATGTGTAAATGTGACCTTGAACTTTCCAAGTGACCTTGAACTCTCCAAATGACTTTGATCTAAGCAATGACTAGCTCTCGTTATAAAAATATTATCCATGTGTTACCGTCTGGAAAATTTCAAACATTTTATTTAGATATTCTTTCTGTCCATGCATCCAACCAAAAACATCTTATCCTTGGGGACTTTGAACTCGAGTCAAGGTCACGTCCCATCCTGCATTATATCAGCAATGTTTCACTAGTAGAAAAATGGTAGCGAATTTACAGTTTCACTGTCACTAATCTTAACTCGTCCAAATGACTGGATATGTTCAGCCATGAGTTTTTTTTTTCTGACTATAATCGAGGCAAAATGATTCATTGGGTTCAACACAATGTCGAGACTATAGCTCTACTTGTTTGTACTTATAACAAAGGAAGAGAAAACTAGCCATTGCCATCAGACCAAAACTGTAGAAGGAGTAGCGTTTTAAAGGAATTTCACATAAATTTCTATTTTTTGAAATCATGACAACACCGTTCATCGAAATCAAAAACGATGCACTTAAGGATATACGATCCTCAGCCAGGAAGGATAACTCTTTAATTTATAATTTAATTCAAAAAGTCTTAAAATAAAGCTTGAAATTGAAATTTTTTCATGCAACAATTTTCATTTTATGCCTTTATGTATGATTCAATGTTCTTTAAAGTTTTTACAAACGGTATTTAAAATGTTGAAATTTGTACCTTATAAAATGAAGTAAAACTTGCCAATTTAAAAAAAAAATCAAATTTCTTTTAATTTAGCCATAGTTACCAATGTTTATAATTATGCATAATTTGAAATTAGAATTGATTTACGGTGTTTTCTTTGAAAGGAAACACTTCATACACTAAGCATTATGAAACAATGGAAGTAAGTAGGAGAAAGTAAAGTCCAAATAAGTGTAAAATTCATGCAATTTTCTTTAAAAGCCTGGATACCTATGATTTTTATTCCTAAAATGTATTTATTGATTAATTATCAA
>NW_026921609.1:0-10080 GCF_032062105.1 Saccostrea cuccullata | reverse complement strand
ATTGTATGTAAGTTTGGTGAAAATCTGCCTGGTGGTTCTTCGGAGAAGAAGATTTTCTAGCAACCAGTACTTTTGGTTTCATTTTCCTGATTATCTCCCCTTGTTTTAGGGTCCCACCCCTAGTTTTAGTATAAATGGTAGCCCTTGGGCCAAGGATACCCTGTAACAAATTTGACAATGATTGGCCAAGGGGTTCTTGAGTTATGGCCCATATTCTAAAAAGTTAACGCACACACACACCAAACGACGCACACCGCACAAATGGCCATAGTATTAGCTCTTTGAGCCTTTGGCTCAGAAGAGCTAAAAACATGAATATGAAATGAGCAAGCACACAAAATTGTGTACACCTAATAAAACCCTTAACCCTGGTAATGTTTATGTAGCATATACAGTGTTCATTTGAGATAATTTCCATTTTTCAAAAGATAAGATATTTATAAGCTTGTATCTTTAACTTGTTGTTGGGAAGCTGATACTTATTCAGTTCACAAGGAATCTGTAGCTCTGGAGCTTCAAACGCTATTACCCAGAGAACAGGCCCATAGCAACGCGTATCCAAGTAGTGGGAGCAACCTCCAACATCGCTCACCTGAGCACTTGGGCTAGGTAAAAACAAATCAGCTCAGCACTCAAAAGTTTACTTGGGGAAGGGAGGGGATGGACTTTTATATGAATTTTATACTTCTTGCCACCATATATCAATATAAATAGCTGGTATTAATGTAAAAACTTTGGGCCAGGAAAGATGAAACTTATGTAGAAGCATCCTCAGGGAGTGTACATTCAAGTTTATTCAAGTCATGACCCCCGGTGGTAGGGTGGGGCCACAATGGACGACCAACGTTTTACATAGGAATATATAGGAAAAATCTTCTTAATAACAGCAAAGCCATGATTGGTCATGTTTATATGGAAGCATCCTCAGGTAGTGTAGATTCAAGTTTGTTCAAATCATGACCCCGGGGGTACAGCCACAATGGATATTCAAAGTTTTACATAGGAATATATAGGAAAAATATATAAAAATCTTGATTGGTCTTGTTCAAATGTTAGCATACTCAGGTAGTTTAGATAAAGATTTGTTAAAACCATGACCCCCAGGATTGGGTGGGACCACAAAAGTACATAACTTATTTGGAATAAAGCCACAGTTAGTCAAAAAATATGTAACCACCCTTAGTTAGTGCAGGTTCAAGTATGCATAGATTCAAGTTTGTTCAAATCAGCCCCCCCCCCCCCCCGTTTTAGGATTGGGACCACTTAGGCATTTACTGAATTGATTTTTCCTAGCCACAGTGCTCAGGTGAGCGATGTGGCCCATGGGCCCCGTGTTACATGAATGAGTTCGATGTCAATTGTTTTGTTTTTGTTGCACAATATTTCCATTAAAATTAAGATATGAACTAACCGGATACATGAAGATGATCCTCTGACCATCGTTTGCATAATTTTTGAAATATGTTTGCACTACATTAATGCAAATCTCACCAACAACATACAAAGATAAAGTTTCTACTTGTGTGACTAGCCATGTTTTAAATTCATCTGTATTTGATCTAGCTTTGGACATCTTGCAATATTTCTTTCAAATGGTGTAAACTTCAATTTTATGTAAATAACCGTAACTGACTGCGATGCGACTTTCTTATTTTGATTTATTTTAATGTGCCACGTCGCCCTCATGGAGCAGTGGTTAGAGCGTCTTCTCTAGAGTCAGGAAGTAAGGAGCTGATCCTTACGTCGCGGGTTCGAATCCCACTGTGGAACGCAGTAGGTGCTACCTTTGAGCTACCGCGAACGGTTCTTTTTGTTTGTAAAAAAAAAACTCTCCAATCTATGACAAGTATCAATAGAATAATTTAAACCTGATCTTCCTATTCATTTGGAAATTTCATTAAAAATGTTTCTATAGTGACATTATTCATTTTATTTCTCTATTTATTTTCATGAGGAATTAATTCATACATTGTAATACTTTCTGAGAAATCTGTGATAAGTGCCTAATCTTTCAATATTATGAATAACGACTACAGAGTATCCCATACTGAAAATGTTACATTGAATGCTATGTTATGGATTAAATGAGTTTAAAAATACTTTTGAAAAACAAACATTTCAACATCATTTCTTTCTTCATGACGTGATTTAGATAAAGATTTACAGGTAACATGTATATGCGTCAAACTTTCTTTGTGTCGTTGCTAGGGGAATGGTGTTGTTGCTATGGAAATAAGTCATTGAACAATATTCAATAACTTGATACATTTTAAAGTCTTTCCGAACTATCACCATGCAATTATCAGCATATTACTTGAATATCCAATTCCATGACAAACAATACAATCCCAAAGTCACATCTGTTTTACAGGAGACATAGGAAATTTGGTTGTCATGTACACGGAATCCTTGCAATATGGTTTGATTAAGTACCAGAAATAAATAACAATAATAAAACCAACATTTCTTTGTCAATTTTGCTCAACCAGATTTTTCTGACTTATTTTGAATAAGTCTTAATAAGATTACACGAATACACGCCAAAATTACCTTTCTTTGCCTTGTTGCTATGGAGAACCTGTCGTTGCTATGGAGATAAAGAATTATGCAATACTCAATAATGTGTTAGGGAGACCGAATTTAATTATACTATTTTAAAATTTGTATCTTGTTTATCATAAATAACCGTTCATTTGATTTTTCCGTAAACTTTTTACATTGTTTCTCATTTTATGTATCAAAAAGCCCATTTTTGTTGCTAGGCAACAGGTTCGATTTTAAAAAGAGCCCATGGATTTGACTTCAAATTCTAAAAGAGAAATACCTCTGCTTTTATGTGAGATACATGCAACAACTGTATTAATCTGGCCATTTTTAAAATTTGGCCTTGAATATTGCCAAAATCACGAAAAATGCTGAATCAGCAAAACTTGTAAAACATGTGTACCTTCCAATGTCTACCACAGAACTGACTTAAGACCTAAATATTTTTTATTACATTATTAGAACACAATAAATGTGTATCTTTATTACACCTAAAAGTAAGAATAATTCTCATGGTATTTACCTGTTATTTTAAGCCTCAAAGTTAGGTGATTTTTTGTCCTTCAACACTGAAAAATCCACCGGTTGCTAAGGAAATTTCTTTGGCCGGGTTTCCATGGTTACCATGACCCAAAACTTTTTTCATTTTACATACATTGTTCATACTTCAAAATAAATTTATGAGTGAAAAATCATCAAATTCTGAGAACCCTCATATATCACCCTTTGTCTGATTTTTATGTGGACTGGTACTTAAATATTCATTGATATAATACCCAGGAGCAAAGATAACGATTTTCAAAGAATTCATGCATTTTCACTATAAACTCATTAGAGCCCCGCCCTAATACCAGAACTCCTGACCCATAGGCCTTGAAATTCACAAATTTGGAAGAGGCATCCTTCCACATCATAACTATGTACATAGTTTATTAGTTTAATACCCAGGAGCAGATAGAAGGCTTTTAAAGAATTTATGCATTTTCACTATGTAATCAATAGAGCCCCTCCTAACACCAAAACCCTGACCCTGAAGCCATGAAATTCCAAATTTTGGAAGAGGCATTCTTGCTCATTACAGCTATCTACCTAGTTAGTTTGTAAATTATCCAGGAACAGAGAAGAAGATTTTAAAAGCATTAATGTATTTCACTGTATAATCAATGGAGCCCACCCTAACACCTGAACCCCCGACTCAGGAGCCATGGAATTCACAATTTTGGAAAAGGCAGCCTTATTCAAAATAACTATGTACTTGGTTATAGTTTGTTAATTACCAAGGAGCAGAGAAAATTTTCAAAGAATAATGCATTTTTACTATGTAATCTAAAACGCCCAGGCATAGCACTAAAACCCCTGATCCTGTGGCCATGAATTTCACAATTTTGGAAGAGGCAGTCTTATTTAACATAACTATGCACTTGGTTAGTCTATTTGATGCCAAGGAGCAGAGACAAAGATTTTCAAATAAATAATGCATTTTCACTATATAATCTATTTAGCTCTAGCACTAGAACCCCTGAACTTGGGGTCATGAATTTCACAATTTTGGTAGAAGACTTAATGTTGATTATAATCATGAAAAAAGTTTGAATGCTTGATGTCCAGGAGTAAAGAAGAAGATTTATAAACTTTACATTAACTGTAGTGGATTTGGCCCTACCCCTGAGGCCCCGGGGGGGGGGGGCAGGGACCATGAAATTCTTAATTTTGTTCCTCTTCACCCATAGATACTTTAGGCAAAAATTGGTGTAAATTGGTTGAGCGGTTGCAGAGAATGTTCAAATGTTAACGCACGACGATGGACAAAAACAGATATCAATTAGTCATCTGATTTTACTCAAATGACTTAAAAATATGTCATTTAGATTTCTTGCGACATGAATCAATCTTCTTTTTAAGGAGTTCTTCGAGTGCCTGGTTTCTGACTACCGGTAAATGAAATGTGCAAAGTATATTTGCTTACAAGACATAAATAAAGATGTAAGGGATTTAAAATATCCTAATTTCCTTTCTTTTTCATGATTTTACAACTTTAACTAAAATTGGTGAGGTGTGTTTAAAATCTTGCAGGAACAACATTTATAACGAAACTGCGGCGTACAAAAATATTGTAATTTTATAAATATACAACAATCTTGAACGCTTTTAAACGCCTTTAATCAAAGAACTTATTTGAGCAAAACATAAGTGAAAAAGCGTTTTTTCTCTCTTACTAAAGGGTCATTGGAACCTTTAGAAAATAGGGAAAAGTCGAGGCATTAGATCTAGAAACAACGTAGAAGATGCACAATAATTTAGTTCCTATTTACATTCAATATAGAGTACCTCACATAAGAGACAATGTTTCACAATATTCTGCTCAAAATTCTTCCAACTATTCCTTACCAAAATGCAGATTAGAATATTCAGTAATTCTTTTATTACATACTCATACAGTTAGAAGGTGAAATACAATTAAAATTATAAGGGATGTAACTTCTGCAAATACATTTAAATTTCAGTCATGCAATATTGATAATTAAAGGAAAATTTTCATTTTTTTTTTTTAGAATTTTATTTAATAATCATATCAAAATGTTCAGTCTTTATCACTATTAACTGTTTTGTTTATACTTGTTGTAAAATTCTGTATATTCTGTAAAAGATAATGACTTTGACTTTATCTTCTAAAAATAAAACGGTCAAATTTAATCTTATTGAGACCATCACTTAGAGGTAGTGTCCTCTTCAATCTGTGATTTTTTTAAAAATCTTAACATAAAATAAATATAAGAAGAGTTTCTCCTTAAAGTTTATACTATTTTAGGGATGTCGCTGGAACAAAAGACAGATATAAAAGTCTTAGTGGCTGCCATCGACTTTGGTACAACCTACTCTGGCTATGCCTTCTCTTTCAAAGATGAATACGAAAAGGATCCAACAAAAATCATGGCCAATACAACATGGGTATCTGGGCACAAGAATTTGTTTTCTCAGAAAACTCCTACGTGTCTTTTGCTGAAATCTGATCAAAGTTTTCATTCGTTCGGGTACGAGGCTGAAGACACGTACACCGATCTTGCCAATGAAGAAAAACATCATTCATGGTACTTCTTTCGGAGGTTCAAGATGATGTTACATAATAACATGGTAAGGAAATTAGGATAATAAGAATATTAAAGTAAATTTGAAAAATCAAAACATTTCTAAGACAGATTTTATTATGAATTATTAAGTTTTACCGGATAAAAAACAAAGTAAATTTTTAATAATAATCATGTACATGTCAAATAATCATGTACATAGCACTTTGTTGCATTTACAGTTGTTTCTTTGTAATTTTAAATTAGACTCTAAACCGTGAAACAATAATATCAGACGAAAGCGGCCAAAAGAAGCTCCCTGCTATGACAGTTTTTGCCCATGGCATACGGTATCTGAAAGATCACCTTCTCAACCACCTTAAAGTAAAAGGACTGGACGCTTTGATCAAGGAAGATGATGACATTCACTGGGTTCTGACGATCCCTGCAATATGGAATGATAAATCTAAACAATTTATGAGAGAGGCGGCAAAAGAGGTACTAGTATGTCTAAGAGCTTGAAAATTGATTCGTATTATGTTATATTACGCATCGTAATGTACAAAAGCCCATTAGTGCCAACCTGTATATATATATATAAAGGAAAAGCAATACATATAGGAAAACCTGGATATATAAAGGAAATGCGATATATATAAAGAAAACCTGGATATATATAAAGGAAATGCAATATATATAAACAAAACCTCGATATATATAAAGGAAATGCGATATATATAAACAAAATGTCGATATATATAAAGAGAAATGCGAAATATATAAACAAAACTTCGATATATATATAAAGAGAAAAATTTCCACCGCTTGACCTTTAACATGTTTAATGACCTTCATAACAACAGAGACTTCGCAAACATACGATAAGCAGCTTCCAATCTAATGTTTTGATTGCGATCAGTTGGTGTGGCTGTTTCAGGATGGTATTCAGTGTATTGTTTTCTTTATTTGTTTATTTTGATAATTATGATGATTAAAACTAAAGCTAAAAAACTGCTGTTCTTCTTCCTGTGCCAAAATGATGTTGATTCTTTGAAAAAATTATGTACATTTATCTCTAAAATTAATAGTGTTGTCTGCGTCTGCTCCACTATATTATATGTATATATGTTGTTTTTTTTATGTTTCTGTACCTTGTGTACCATTTACAGTGTGTAAATAAATTAAATTGAATTGATTTATATTTCAAAGACTTCAGAGACTTTTCTGCTTAAAATGTATATTAATGTTTGGGGTCTTTTCAATCGAACTATAATTTGGTGCAAAAATACAAGTGTGTTTTATCATGCTTTATAAGTTTTTTAACGTTTTACTATGTTTTTTACATGATGTATGGAGAATTTCAAATCGATTTAATTTACGACGTGGGACAAAAATCCGCAGTTTAATTATGTATGTGTGCATGCACTAATTATTTGTTTCTTTCTATTAATTCCCAAATACTTTATATTTTTTCCACACCATTAAAGACCCTAAAATTATTACAGTTTAATTTTCCTTGTCACCTTCAAATGAAGTGGGTACCTTCATCCTTCCCCTCTCTCCCATTCCGAACGATATTGATTCTTTTTTAACAATCGATGGGCATACTAGTTAATTATTTTTAAAATGAATTTAAATAGATTTGAATAAGAACATCAAAAACGAGACTTCCTATTAAACATTATTTTCATAAATTCTCGGTCGTGAACCCAAAGGTAGTACGGCTAAGTTTTTGTGAAACAGTAAACAAGATAGATCTAGGTTGTAAAAATGAAGTTGATCATATGCATGTCGAATGTAAAGCCAATAAATGCACAGAAAATAGATAAATATTATACTTATTTCATTAATATATATAAACTAGTAATAAAATCAAAGGCGGATCCTTATCCTTATTTGTATATGAAATTTATAGGTCCATTATCCTAAATTCCGTACAGCCACCAGACCCCTCTGCCTTCTACTGCCCCCCCCCCCCCCCCGTTACGAAATTCCTGGATCCGCAATTACAGTTCATTGATATATACATGTACAAACAAATAAACACTATTACATAGCAACATTTTGCCGATTCTGGATAAGTTATAAATGAGTACTGTATAACTGATTCCCCCTGCCAGGAGTTAATCTGTATATAATCTTGATGGACAGCCGAGCTCTACAGGTCACGCAGTGGAAAATTTTCTCTTTACACATATCGCATTTCTCTTTATATATATCGAGGTTTTGTTTAATAAATATATATCACATTTCCTTTATATATATATCGAGGTTTTTTTTTTTGCATATATAACATTTCCTTTATATATATATCCAGGTTTCGTTTATATATATATCGCATTTCCTTTTATATATATCCAGGTTATGTTTATATACATCGCATTTCCTTTATATATAGAGGTTTGCTTTTATATATTGCGTTTCCTTTATATATACAGGTTGGCACTAATGGGTTTCCGTAGGTTTTGGAATTTGGTTTTTTGTGCAGATGTATACAAGATATTCTGTAAAATACTTTTGTTGTTCTGAACCCTTAAACATAGGTAATCAGAGATTACAGAGCTCACCTCAACGAATGTTGTCTTTAAGTAAGGCAAAGTCACACAATTAACCAACAAAAAGTGTACATTCCAAATATGAAAATATTTAAGCAATTTTGATCTGATACTTTGCAATAGACCTACATAAAAAATTTAAACTAGTTCTTCTTCATGAAAATGTAATCAAAATCCAGCATCTGAAGCAAATTTGAGAGTTTTCATCTCTTGTAGCATTTGTGCAAGTTTGGTTTATACAATGTTATATAAGCCTTATAGTTTTTTGGTAATAGACCTGCACCCATAACTTTTACCTGGTCTATTATCTGAAAAATGTATGTCGAATTCAGCATCCGAAGCAAGTCCATTAGTGTGCATCCAAAGATGTATGTCCATGCAAATTTGCTCATTATAGGGCTCATAGTTAATTGGAAATGAAACATGCATCAAAAACTAACATTTTCACTCATCCACAAAAAGTAGGTCAGATTCAGCATCCGAAGCAAGCCTGGTAGTATGCATCCTTAGATGTATCATCCATGCAAGATTGGTCATTAAAGAACTCATAGTTACTTGGAAATGAAACCTGCACCAACAACTTTTACCTGTTCACTCAACCAGAAAATGTAGGTCAGATTCAGCATCCGAGCAAGCCCGGAAGTGTGCATCCTTAGATGTATGATCCATGCAAGTTTGGTCAACATAGGGCGTAAAGTTACTTGCAAATGAAACCTGCACCAACAACTTTTACCTGTTCACTCAACCGGAAAATGTAGGTCAGATTCAGCATCCGAAGCATGCACGGTAGTATGCATCCTTAGAAGTATCATCCATGCAAGTTTGGTCAACCTTATAGGCTTATAGTTACTTGGAAATGAAACTTGCATAAAAAATTTTAACCTGTTCACTCAACCGGAAAATGTAGGTCAGATTCAGATTCCGAAGCAAACTCTATAGTATGCATCCTTAGATGTATCATCCATGCAAGTTAGGTCAACATAGGGTTTATAGTTACTTGGAAATGAAACTTGCACCAAAAACTTTAACCTGTTCACTCAACCGGAAAATGTAGGTCAGATTCAGCATCCGAAGCAAGCCCGGTAGTATGCATCCTTAGATGTATCATCCATGCAAGTTTGGTCAACATAGGGCTTATAGTTACTTGGAAATGAAACCTACACCAAAAACTGCACCAAAAATGTTAACCTGCTCCAAAACATTAACCTGGTCATTCCTTTGCTGAAATTGCAGCATCTGAAACTTTGACTGGTACAATGAAACACACTAGAACCATCTTCCATGCATGTCTAATCAATATAGGACATAGAAGTACTTAAAAAGAAAACTGCTCCAAAAAACTTAACCTTAACCCGGGACGCCGACGCCGACACCGACGCCGACACCGACACCGACGCCGACACCGACGCCGACGCCGAGGGTATTACATAAGCTCCCCCAACTTCGTTGAGGTGAGCTAAAAAATGCAGAATCGAATGTATCTAATAACCATTTTGATTGATCAGATTATATCATTTGTTTGTATTAGTTATTTCATTTTGGCACAACATGGTTTCCACACTTCTTAATCCATAATCGCTGACAGCTGTTGAAGTTCACCCAACCGAAAATGTCCATTTTGAATGTTATACAATTAATAAAGTGAAACTGCATGTCTATAAAGTTAATTATTGTATTTTTTCCCTTTCCTTTTATTCTATTGGATGGGAACCTGATTATCAATCCACTGGATGCCTAGCCTCATCTGTGTTATCCCAAATGTGTCATTGGTGATCATATATATGTTCAAATGAAGACACAAAGATTGGCTTAATGATTTAAAAAATCCAATTGAGTAAATCTCCGAATATGAAGAATATTTTTCTGCATGAATTTTACTATTACACACTTTCTTGAAAAGTAGTGACAAATAATAA
>NW_026921608.1:0-10002 GCF_032062105.1 Saccostrea cuccullata | reverse complement strand
TTTTCATTCTGAATAAAAATTGGAAAAAAAATCATAGTGTTCTTGGTTTCAATAAAACCAGTTTGAACTGGTTAGGCTAGGCTGAGCTTTAGACTGTGAATGAATGCGTGACGTCATAATGACATTCTTGAATCGTTGCCAAAAAATAGTAGTAGCAACGTTGTGAATCGTAGTAGAAGCGTATATAGTAAAATGTAAACATAGTGTAAACACCCAGTATTTAAGGGGGACTATATGTAATGAATTAACCCACCTATCCCCCAAAATCTACACTCTCCTGACCCAGCTATCCCCCAGGGGGACTGTACTGAGTTGATCCGGTCATTCAGCCTGCTTCCGGCTAGGACATTTCTGGCTAGCCCACTTCCGCTTCCGCTAGGACCCACTTCCGCTAGACCACTTCTGGCCACTTCCGCTTCCGCTAGCCCACTTCCGCTTCCGGTTCAACCACTTCCGGTTATGACGTCACTTCCGCCCTAGCGAGAATCCTTATACTACTCCCGCCCTTACACCAAATGGCAAAACCTCTGACACAGGGGCCATGATATTCACAATTTTGAAAGATGTACTATTGCTCATCATAACTATGTACTTAGTGAGTTTATCTAATACCCAGGAAAGAAGATTTTTGAAGAATTAATGCATTTTCACTAAATTTTCAAAAGAGCCCCGCCCTAACACCAGAACCCCTGACCCTGGGGCCATAAAATTCACAATTTTGGAAGAGGCACTCTTGCTTA
This sequence comes from Saccostrea cuccullata, assembly GCF_032062105.1. NCBI lineage: Eukaryota > Metazoa > Mollusca > Bivalvia > Ostreida > Ostreidae > Saccostrea > Saccostrea cuccullata. The sequence goes on along the minus strand of NW_026921608.1, from coordinate 9,262 downwards.
ATATTACTATGTACTTACTTAGTTTATTCAATACCTATGAACAGAGAAGAAGATTTTAAAAGAATTCATGTATTTTCACTATATAATCAATAGAGCCCCGCCCTAACACCAGAACCCCTGACCCTGGGGCCATAAAATTCACAAATTTGGTAGAGGCACTCTTGCACATCATAACTATGCACTTACTTAATCTATTTAATACCTAGGAGCAGAGAAGAAGATTTTCAAAGAATTCATGTATTTTTACTATATAATCAATAGATCCCCTCCCTAACACCAGAACCCCTGACCCTGGGGTCATAGAATTCACAAATTTGGTAGAGGCACTCTTGCTCATCATAACTATGCACTTACTTAGTCTATTTAATACCCAGGAGCAGAGAAGAAGATTTTCAAAGAATTCATGTATTTTTACTATATAATCAATAGAGCCCCGCCCCAACACCAGAACCCCTGACCCTGAGGCCATAAAATTCACAAATTTGGTAGAGGCATTCTTGTACATCATAACTATGTACTTAGTTGGTTTGTTTAATACCCAGGAGCAGAGTAGTCGATTTTCAAAGAAATAATGCATTTTCACTGTATACTTATTTAGCCCCGCCCTAGCACTAGAACCCCTGACCCCAGGGCCATGAAATTCACAATTTTGGTAAAGGACTCAATGCTGATTACAATCATGCAAACAGTTCGACTGCTTGATGTCAAGGAGTAAAGAAGAAGATTTTTAAAGATTGCATAAATTTTAGTGGTTTTGGCCCCACCCTTCAGGCCCCAGGGAGGCAGGGATCATGAAAATCAAAAATTTTGTTCCCCTTCACCCATAGATGCTTTGTGCTAAATTGGTTGAAATTGGTTTAGTAGTTGCAGAGAAGCTGAAAATGTTCAAACGTTAACACACGATGGACGACGGACGAAAACGGATAGCAATAGGTAACCTGAGTTTACTCAGGTGACCTAAAAATGTGTTCGGATTTACTATACATGTTTCACTATTTTTTAAAAACTTTTTTCAGACGAATATGATTAGGAACAAAGAACAGTGGGTACAAATAAAGCAAAAGAAATGACAGAAACGGTCAAAACATAATAAAATGAAAATTTACACTGTATTGGATTTTATATTGTTTAACGCCGAGTCGCCATCCATACTACAGGACTTTAAGTCCTTACAACACATTAACAAGAGGCTCATGGGCCACATCGCTCACCTGAGCATTGTGGCTAGGAAAAGTAGACAAGAGGCCCACGGGCCTTATAGGTCACCTGGGTATCATGTAACAACTTTCCAACAATTGAATTTGGTTTGTGTTTTAAACCAGAGGCCATGAAATTCACAATTTTGAAAGAGGCACTATTGCTTATCATAATTATACACTTAGCAATGCTTACTAGATAGTCACTTAACACCCATAAGTAGATCAGAGTAACTAAGAGAAAAATGCACTTCCATTCTAAACCATGCAATTGTGCACCCCACCCCACAGGAACCACAGACCCTGGGGCCACATATTTCAAAATGTTATCATCATAAATGTTATTTTATCAAATATGGTTGATTAATAATACTAATAAGTAGATTTCAAAGCATTCATTTATTTTCAGACTATGTACCCTTATACCAGGACCCCTGACCCTGAGGCCATGAAATTCACGAATTTGAAAGAGGCACTCTTGTTCATCATAACTATGTACTTACTTAGTTTATTTAATACCCAAGAGCAGAGAAGAAGATTTTCAGAGGTTCAATGAATTTTCACTATATAATCAATAGAGCCCCGCCCTAACACCAGAACCCCTGACCCTGGGGCCATGAAATTCACAATTTTGGTAAAAGCGTTGACTTCTTGCTCATCATAACTATGTACTTAGTTAGTTTATTTAATACACAGGAACCAAGAAGAAGATTTTCAAAGAATTAATGCATTTTCACTACATAATCAATAGAGCCCCGCCCTAACACCAGAACCCCTGACCCTGGGGCCAAGAAATTCACAACTTTGGAAGAGGCATTATTTCTCATCATAACTATGTACTTAGTTAGTTTATTTAATACCCAGGAGCAGAGTAGTCGATTTTCAAAGAAATAATGCATTTTCACTATATAACCTATTTAGCCCCGCCCTAGCACTAGAACCCCTGACCCTGGGGCCATGAATTTCACAATTTTGGTAGAGGACTCAATGCTCATTACATTCATGTCAACAGTTAGCCTGCTTGATGTCCAGGAATAAAGAAGAAGATTTTTAAAGATTGCACTAATTTTTGTGGTTTTGGCCCCACTCCTCAGGCCCCAGGGGGGTGGGGACCATGAAATTCACAATTTTTGTTCCCCTTCACCCATAGATACTGTATGCCAAATTGAAATTGGTTGAAATTGGTTCAGTGGTTTCAGAGAAGAAGCTAAAATGTTCAAATGTTAACACACGACGGAGGAAAACGGATAGCAATAGGTCACCTGAGTGACTCAGGTGACCTAAAAATGGTTTGATATTGAAAAGTTTCAATCAAAAAGTAGTCCCATGACCAATCATGGATTTGCTATTCTTGAGAAGATGATTTTTGAAGAATTTTCCTATATATTTCTATGTAAAACTTTGGTCGGCCATTTTGGCCCTGCCCTACCCCCAGGGGTCATGATTTAAACAAATTTGATTCTACATTACCTGAGGATGCTTCCATATAAACATGATGAATTATGGCTTCGTCATTCTTGAGAAGATTTTTAAAGAATTTTCCTCTATATTTCTATGTAAAACTTTGGTCGGCCATTTTGGCCCCGCCATACCCAAATGGCCCCGCCATACCCATGGGGGTCATGATTTAAGCAAATTTGAATCTACATTACCTGAGGATGCTTCCATATAAATATGATGAAATATGGCTTTGTCATTCTTGAGAAGAAGATTTTTAAAGAATTTCCCTATTTATTTCTATGTAAACTTTGGTCGGCCATTTTGGCTTCGCCCTATCCCCGGGGGTCATGATTTGAACAAACTTGAATCTACATTACCCTAGGATGCTTCCACATAAGTTTCAGCTTTCCTGGCACAGTGGTTCTTGAGAAGAAGATTTTTAAAGTATACCACCAAACTTTCATTAATTCCAAATTATCTCCCCTTGAATGAGGGCAAGGCCCTTCATTTGAACAAACTTAAATCCCCTTTACCCAAGGATGCTTTATGGCAAGTTTGGTTCAAATTGGCCCAGCGGTTCTTGAAAAGAAGTCGAAGTCGAAAATGTGAACAGTTTACAGACAGACAGACGGACGCCGGACAAAATGTGATCAGAAAGGCTCACTTGAGCCTTCGGCTCAGGTGATCTAAAAATACTAATTTAAATTGTCTGGGGTTTTTTTAAGGAAAGAGCAGATTCGGTCTTTTTGGAAATCAGTGGATAACCAAAGAAGGAAAAATCCAAATCCCTTCCTTAATCACGCATTGCAATTACATTTATTAATCTAGTTCGAAACTTCTAAGCAAAATTATATCGGCTATTGCATATAAGGAATTGCAGAAGACAGAACTGATGTGACGTGTAATTTTTTTCTGGATTTTGCTGAAAAAGACCGTTCCTCTTTATGCAGTTACAAGTCAGAATAGGTAATGAGCAACAGTCGGCTTTTGAAAAAGTAAAACTGGCTTTTACAAGTGCTCTAGTTTTTACTTTACCAACTAAGGATGGATATTTCATCTTGGATACAGATGCAACTGAGATTGCCATCGGAGCAGAGCTTTCTCAAATTCAAGATGGCGAAGAGAGAACTATCGCCTATGCTAGTTTAGCCCTGTCATATGAGCAACGATGCTACTGTACAACGCGTAAGGAACTTCTTGCAGTAATAGGCTTTCCACGCTACTTTCGATACTACTTACTGGGAAGATGCTTTACCATACGTACAGATCACAGCAGCTTTCAGTGGTTACTCAACTTTCGCTACCGAGAAGGCCAGCTCGGTCGTTGGATGGAAGAATTAAGTCAATACAACATGACTATCGACGCACCCTACATAAAATCATACACAGTATTAGACAGTTCGCACATAAAATAGTTCCACTACACAATACATGGAATCTCATGTCAACTTACCAAGTGCGTGCATCAAGTATCAAGAAAACAGAGAAAATATTTGCCTCAGATAATGAAGAGGATGATGACCTTGAAGATGAGGAAGTTTCAGGCCCTGAGAAAAATATTTGTTCACCAAAGTAAGCATCAACAAAAAACTTTTGAAGAAGTATGGTGAATTGGGTTTGACAGACGCAACGTATAAAACGACAAAATATGCTCTGCCTTTATTCCTTCTTCTTGTGCGCACCAATGTCTCCTATGTACCTATAGCAGAAATCATAGTAGAGACAGAAAGAACAGAAAATATCTTGGAAGCTCTGGGAACCAAGATTTTTCATGATTCTCATCAGGAATATCAAGCCACACATGAGCTTTTCCCTGATGCAGCAAAATACCTCTGCACCTTTCATGTGGAGCAAGCTTGGATCCGATGGTGTAAACAGAGTAAGACTCTATCATACTGGGGCATCGCAATGCTAATAACAGGAGTAGATAAAGAGAGACGACGTATCCAAATATCAAAATTATTAGCACCTCACAGGTAGAAGATCATTCAATATTCAACGTCTACAGAAGCGTCTACAAAAGCGTTTGGGATTTCTTTACACTGTCACGCAACTTAGAAACAAAGGACTTTAAAAATTTACTTCTTAACCTGTTATGGTATACACTGCACATTGAAATAAAAAAAAAATATCCGATACATTTATTCCGTTAAAATTAACCACAAAGAGAAAAATTACCCTCTCAGATTAAAAATAAAGAAGATAGAACACCAAGCAATTAATAGCAGACCCAACCCCTTTCTCTGAACTTAAGACGGAATAAAGTGCATAGTGAATTTACATAATTCTTGTTAATGGACATTCTGATAATTTTGTTTATAGATATTTATTCCGTGATACATTTATCTCAGCTGATTTATAACGGAATCAAGTACATATATTGAATTTCTACATTTTTTTTTTATAAAGACATTAACTACATGTATATACATTTATCTCAACTGATTTATAACGGAATTAAGTGCATATTGAATTTTTATAGCTTTCATTTATGAAGACATTTATTCCGTTATACATTTATCTAAATTTATCTATAACGGAATAACGTACATATATCAGAATCCTGTTTAGGGAATATATGCATTTATTCCGTTCCAAATTTATTTTAGACAGAACAAAACTAAACAATAACTAAGGAATGAATGGTGCATAACAGGAATTAATAGCTGTTGAACGGAATAAAGCATAATACACAATAAACACGCACTTCGCAAAAGAAAATGGCGTCCAGACACAGAGCAATTCATGAAAAATGAATGTCTATACAAGATATAGTTAGACCAGCGAAGGAATGGCCGTTGCCAATCAGACGACTGTTTCGGACTCCATTCTTAAAACACTTTCAGAGAATCATTTTTTGTGCTCTTGATTTCATAAACAGACTTGCGTCCGCCATTAACCATTTCAACGCACTCTTCAGGTAAAATTAATTTAAAGATAAGCAATTTAAAGAACAATTCCCCTTGAATTCCGAACCATTAATTACATTTTTGTACTCATTTGTAGACTTTTCTCCAACGGCAGGATTTATAATCTGTACGCCTGGAATGTCAGTGCGAGGCGCTATAAATACCTTGATGGTAGCGTAAGAAGATATGTGATATGTACCAAGGCATTTGCGTTGAAACATGTACATTTGACAAAATAAATTATTAGCAAACTTTAAACGTTTTTTATTCTTTCCTTTCTTTCTCTCTCTCTTTCACCAAGGATTTCAAGTCAGCTGTATTTCGTGCAATTTCTGGCGTGAAGTGAAAACTCCGCCCCAAAACTATTCATATTCAATTATTTAATTCCATTGTAACTAGCCACCCCTTCTGTTATAAAATGACCCTTCCTCAGAGAGTTGTCCTCAGTGTGTTCCAGGTCTTCACCTGCAGCATGTCGGAAACCAGGAAGAGTGGCGGGAGCTATCGTGAGAGACACACTAATGACATACTCACCATTGCCCCAGCAGAGTTTGTTAACCATGTAACTTTTTTCATCTATTTTCAAGGCCTGATAATCAAATTTATGAATGATGTAGGCAAAACAACCTGCTGTCAACGTCTTTTGCATGCAAATCTATTCGTTTTTTGATAGAAGCAATCTGGTGTTGCAGGACATCTTTTTGTTTATAAAATGTTACCAGGAGAAAAACAGTGTAGTTCAGTGTTCCAGCTTTTCTGGCATGTCATACACAACAGCTGCTGTAAATTTAGCGTCTTTTATTATTTCCACAACACCCTCCGCTTTCGCAAATTTCAGAGCACAGTGGAAATTTACGAGACCCTTTTCGGAAGGCGCTTCAAAAATTCACAAGGGCAACCCAAACGTGGTTTGAAGGCGAGTTAACTCCCTTTCAACTATTTAATTCCAGCATTACCTTGTAAGTTCTTCCACATGTAAAGTATGCATTTTCCATACTAGGCCGACATTGTTACATCAGGAGTTTTTGATATTTTTTTCAGATATGGATATTTGGCATGGTTGAGCGGGAAACCAACAAGATCATCTTGTATCCTGTCTGAGGCAGAAATGAGGACACCTCCTGCCAATAATTAACAGACACGTAGAGAAAGGTGCCACTATTTACAGTGACAGTATACTACCCTCTAAATGACATCAGGTACAAACATTTCACCATGCTCCACAAATATTCATTAATAAAGATCTATGTAAACAAAGAAACAAACGAAGAGGCCCCAGTCCACACTAACAGAATAGAGGAGCATGGAAGCATGAGAAGAACCATTTTAGACGGATGGCTGGAACTAAAATAACGCAATGCGAGGGTAATCTAGCCGAAATTATGTGGAGGCCAGGTGTGAAATTAAACATCTACAATTGTTTCTTCGACGTACTCAAGTTTATCTTCACATTGGATGCAAAACCAAAATAAAATTACACTACACCACTGTTTGACACGTTGACAGGGTTGGCAGAGTCATCCGAATCACAAATCAATTCCTGGGAAATTAAGCCTGGAATGTTTTGCATAATTTGTAATACTAGTGAAAAAGGAATGTTTCAGATATGCAGAAATATGCCTCTAATAGGCATATTTCTGCATATCTGAAACATTCCGTTTTCACTATTCCTTGCACCGTTTTCTTCTGGTTTCAGCTAACACAGATGCAGAGACGGACTCATCTCATGAGGAAGAAGTGCCCTCTGCAGTGCTGATTGGAAGTTCTGCCTCAACCCTCTCTGATTTCAAACAACCTAACAGGGAGTTGTCTTAATTTGATTTGAGGGAGAAATATGCAAGACAATCAGACATCTTCGATGCTCTTATCCATATGTTTTCTGGTGACGAAAGGGACAAAACCCTCATAGAAGGTGAAGCTTGCGATTATTCTGAAATAAAAACATACACAGAAATACTCCTCCAAAATCATACTACTTGTAAATTTACATTTGCATGTTATTTCTTTAAATGAAAAGCATGAATTCAAATATACTTATATTCATACCTTTTTTAACAGCTCCAGTGGACACAAGTTCTCCCTCCTCTATGGCTACGGAGAATGTTCAGACTGCTAGAAAACGGCGATGTCTATATTTCTATATATATAAGAATGTTGATAGTTTCCCACACAAAATTATCATACAATCAATATAACAAATAAACTTATAAACATCACATTGTGAAAGGCCCATAGGTTTTTGTACCTTTCTTAACTTTTGAAGGGACCGAAATTGGTAGTGGGGCAACATTCACGAGAGCACGCCAGTATGAAAGAATAAGAAGTATCTTGAAGTATTTAAACAGTTCTAAATCAAATAACTATTCAATCTATGTATGACAAGAAAGGAAATTTCTATTATCTGCCTAAAACAGTTTTTTTTCCATACAGCTCGCAGTTAAAAAACTAAAGTTAAATTTTCAGTTATTTTTAGGGGTACTTGTCAAGAGAATATGAAATATCTCAAAAATACCTCTTCAAACATCCTTGTTCATAGACTCTATTAACTGAACAATATTAAGCAAAATTTCTCAAGAATAATTTCGTTTTTATTCAATTGATAAAAACTCCACTTTAAAAAAAATAGGGAAATGGACTCTATTTTTTCAGTAAAGGAAAAAGGTGAGGATTGTATAAAGTCCATGAAAATTATATTTATACTTAAAACAAGTAAATACATTTTTCATTATGTAATATACAATAATAATTACTCGTACTTGTCAACTTTATTTAGTTAAACTTTCATCTGGGAAGCAACAGCACACTATCGTCATATCTGATGATGATGTATCAACTGCTAATGATCCCTCTGTTGCTGCAACTGCTGTGTCCATCGAAACTTCAGACGGAACCCTCCATCTCCTCATCTATGTTGGATGGAACAGACTAAATAACAGTTGTATTTTAAATTCTTTTATTTATAAAATAATTATACACTTACATGACTTTACAATGGATGTGTTTGAAATACTGTTCCTCATGTATGAAAATCGAAATTTCGATACTAATTAAATATAATTTAAATTAATATAAATATTAATATAATCATTATGAGAAAGAGAACCCTAGAGCAAAGTACCTATATCATTAAGCAACAACTTGGGGATGAACACATGACGGTTTCTGAATTAAAAGAACAACTGCAAAATGGCAACAACAGCATTCCTGAAAAATTTTTATATTTTGGTGCAAACTTGCGTGGGACATCACAATAACGAGATAAGACGCCGAAGAGATAAGACGTGTTTTTTTAGTGCTCTTATCTTTGTCAGGTGAATAGCTAAAATGATAAAGAAATAATGGATCTCAGTGCAAATTCGAATCTTTTTACATCGATTCTGAACTCATTTAATGGATTGTCAAAATCATTTATTGGTACAAATAAGGAACAGGACTTAACACATTCAGTGAGTATTCCAGACTTTCTACATGTTAAATTAAATGCAGAGAGTGTGACCATTAACTATGATGGCCAGCAGCATGAGTTTATGTCATCTGTGCTTAAGAAGATGCTTCTTTTTCATGGAAATAATAAGAAAAATGGTTGCATCTATAAATCGATGTGCGAGTCAGTTACAGTGACAATATATAGAAGCACAAATACAATTCTTATTCAAGGAACCGGTGCATTCGAATGGTACCAGAATGACTTTCTTGACGAAGTGAAGAGTCAAATTG
>NW_026921607.1:0-10111 GCF_032062105.1 Saccostrea cuccullata | reverse complement strand
CTTTTGCCAAAGAAATTCCCAATTAAGGGTAAACCCCCTTTGGCTAAACCCTTTTTGGTGGTCATGGAATCCAAGGTTCCCTAAACATCCAGCGGGGCGAATCAGACGGAATATCCGTTCATGGACGATGTACATTAAAATACAATCTATGTTTTGGCACCGTGCCAAAGGAAAAGTTCCGGAACTCATAAGGGCCCCTTTAAATCCGAAAACCCCCTAGACTGAAATAATAAAGGCTTAGTCCGTGTTTGAGCTAAGGGCATATTCCTTGTACACTTAGAATTTGTAACCTGACATTCTTCCCAATCCAAATCTCGGGGGTTGGTCCAGCCGCGGCTCTGGGTTGAAAGGGATGTAGGGCAGTTTCGAAAAATCCAGGGTTAAAAGGATGCCCGATTCCCTCGAGGATACACCATTCCAGCTTGACATATTCGCCAGCCCTTCGGTTACTTCATTCTTACGTTCATAGGGGGTTTGGCTCTTAAATTTTAGTGTTTCCATGGGACCTAATTAGATGAGTCACCCGATCCGTGACGTTATTTCGGGCTACTTCCCTTCTGGTTTTATTGATTATCTGTTTTTACTCCAAAAACCGAAAAGCCGAAATTTTTCGTTTATACGATTCAATACTCTAACAAAACCCCCTTTTCAGGAGCCTAAATAAACATGACAAGATGACTAAACCCAACCCCTTAAACTCGGGGTTTTTCTAAACTGCATGGGGAAAATTTCAACTCATAAATTTTAAAAATTTGTAATTTGTTAACCCTACAGAATTGGCGAGCCATGGAAAAACCAATAAAATTTTCGCTTTCGATAAAGGGCTGATGGTGACTAAGGTCTATACGTATAAGATAGGATGACTTTAACGCAATCGTAAGAAGCCTTGGAAAGTGCGGAAGATTTATAAGCTTGAGTTTTACAGCAATTTAAATCCTTAATGGCCTTTGTCTGAGGTTCAGGATAGAATCACAGGGAGAATAATTACCTGGGCTTTAGTTAGGGCGAGACGAATAGCGGGATCAACATCAATTCTGTCGAGGTTGAAAATTACGTAGACTTCAAGGGGTCTGAAGTCAGGCTAGGGTCCATTTGACAGGAGGGGTTCCTGGATTGACAAATGTTACAGAGGAATCCACAATAATTAGGTTTATGCCATCCGAGTGCTTTTAAAATAATGTAAACTCAAACCTTTCTCTTGGTTTTAAAGAGAATTGTCGTATTAAATTTACTTGATTTATACAATGTTTTTTTGATTGGAAAATAATTTTGTTCATGTGTCTTGACCTTCTCTTTCCATTAAAGGGCAAAAAAGGGGTTCTTATGATAAATTTGAGGTTCTCATCTTCATCCTGGCTCTCAAAGAAAGCTATTTAGTCGGGATTAGGTGTCTAGGAAAATAGACTAGCAGGGGCTTACGAAGGAGTGAAATACGCCCCACGTTCAGTAAATGTTGTATTCCCGGGGGAAAATTTGTAAAAAATTTTTGACCCAAAAACCATTAAAGAATCCAGGAAAAAGAAATTGCTAACTTTTTTTAAAATTTCCTGTGGGGAAAATTTGCTAAGCTTGTTTTTACCCAAACCCAGATACTTGGACGAAGAAGAGGAATTACAGCAACTCTTACAAGATTCGACTCTCGACATCAAGGGCATGCAACTCTTAGACAAAAAAGAGAACCCCAAAACAAGATGCTAGTGAATTATCAAGACAAACAGAATTTTGTTGAAAAATTTCCCTTTGGAAACGTGGTCCTGGCTTTGTTACCACCGCCATGCCCGCTTACACCTCTACGAGACTTTACAACCTTTAGGAGTTTGGTCCTTTATTTCGATAGTACAGTATCATTTACCAACATCGCAAGGACCCTTTAACCCTACCTTGGGAATAGTTTAGGAGATGGACCGACGAATTAGACGGGGATCACATCATCAAATTCATGTCGGCAGGCCCTAAAAATTATGGTTACCGACGGCCAAAACCGACATAAAGTCAAAGGAATCATTTCTCAACTATCGAACCTCCCAGATCGTGTCCCAGAGACTTTAGAAAAATGTCAAAGGAGAAATAGAGGAAGTGACAGTACTTATCCCGACAAAATCCAGAGCTCTATATAGCTGGGGACCAAACCTTTAGAGAAAAGTATAAATTGTGTATGAAAGAGAAAAATTGTTACCTTTATAACACTTTACCTTATGGTTATTGATATGTTGATATGTTTGATTTTTGAATTAAAAAATTGAATTGTTGTTTTATGTGTTGTTTTTTTCTTCTCTAAAAAAGGAACTTACAAATAAAGGTTCATTCTAACTGGAAATTGCTGACCAACCCATGCGTTTCCCAGATGCTCGCTCTCAAAGAGAGAAGCTACTTTTGAGCAGGGATGGCCAGAACCTCTTAGGAAAATAAGACCTAGCTCGAGCTGGGTTTTCTACAGGGATAAAGATACGCTACCTGTTTTCATTGTGGAATATTTAAGAATTGGATCTAGGAGATCCTTTGAAACATGCTTATTGGAACCCCAATGTCCTTACATCAATCGTATAAGGACGAAGGGGGGGGTGATGAGGTTTATTTGTGTTTAGAAGAGGGATATACCCTTTACCTAGATTAAACCTCTACTGAACCCAGAACCAGAGTTCCCGGCTGGAAAATGTCACATTTGTTTAGACGAGGAATTACAAATCGTTTTTACCTTGCGGACACTGTAGCTGCTGTGCCTTTTTGGGGCCCCCTTCCTTTCAGTTTTGCCCCATCTGTTTGAGGCCCAGATTTAAAAGTTCAAACGCCTATTTTTTGTGTTAACTATAAATAAGACCCTGAACCCAACTTTTCCCTTTTATTGATCAAATGTATTCCGAGGAGACACCCCTCCCTTCTTTTCAATTGAAAACGAATTTACCAGGGGTTGCGGACCCTCAAATCGGGCAAACAGAATTCGTCAAGACATTAGTGAACAATTAGACTGGATCACCCCCAGGGCCCCAAAAATGTCTGGGTTATTGGAATGCAACCCCTTACACTTCTTTAAAAGAAAAGGGATCTTTCATCCGAAATATTCCAGAAACGACGAGAAATAGAGAATTTAGTGTGCCCCATTTACTCATTTTTGACGACATGATGGGAGGAAAAGCCATTGAATCTATTGTGGATTGGTTTTCCCTAAAGCCATCATCGGAATACCAGTGTGATTTACATCACTCAGAATTTATTTGATCGAGCTCCCTTCTCATCGCACCATTATTTTGAATGCTCATTATTTACTTATTCAAAAATCCCAGAGACAAATCTCAGATCAGTGTGTTGAGTCGTCAGCTAGCTTTACCTCATTTGATGTCTGCTTATCAAGAAGCCACCCAGGTACCTCACAGATATCTTCTGTGGATTGAGTCCCCAACCCCAGCCCAATACCGATTGAAAGTCGAATGTTTGAAATGTTGACTGACACATGCCTCAAGAGTATAATAAAAGTGTTTCACACTCTTCTGGGTCATTGTTCATTTATCTCATCATGGCTCATCACCAAGAGAAAATTTAGCCAGAACCTTACGACGTTTACAGCGGGAACGAATCCCCCGAAGCGAGCCCATTTAATCGAATTAGGCGTAAAGCCTATTGAATTGGTTTGCCATGGGAGCTGGAATTTAATAAAGGGGGCTTACCTATCAATAAACAGACCCAAAAGTTTATTAATAATCATCGTCAAGATTTAAATCATTGCCGATCAATCGCCAGTGATAAGACAGAAAAACGCTATTTTAAAACGCGGAGGGCTGGATTTCTAGGTGGAGTCATCATTCGTCATTTATTTAAATGGAATAGTCCTAAAAGCGGGTTTGTCGTTTAAAGAGTGTAGTGGTAAGAGTCGATAATAAGAAACAAAGAGTGTTTCTATTGGATGGTCCGTGTCGGAGAGCAGCTCAAAGAGCAGAAAAAAGAGAAGAAAAGCCCCCAAGAAAAAAAAAGCCCCCCCCAAAAGAAAACAGCGAAAAGGCGAAAATCTGCTCCTCAAACTCTAGCTCAACGTAAAGCCATGCCCGAAAGTTTAAAAAACGAAATCAATCAGTATTATAAGGAACAAAGACAAAAGACCATAGGAGAATTGCTCAAGAAACAAGCAGAACTAAAGGTTTGGATGGGACCCATAGGAGTCAAAGAGCCAGCGATTTAGAAGTGTTTCCTCAGTGAATGTGGGCATTCCCCTCCTCCTCCCCTGGAATTAAAGTTCCCATTCATGCCCCTAAAATCACACGTTTACAACCCTTCACGGCCTCCACCCAACAACTACCTAAAGGCCTGAGATATAAATGTCGATATTGGGAAAAAATTTATGTCAGGAGAAAGCAGAGATAAACACGAGAGCGACAAACACGGAGGGTATGCCCCTCCTTAACACTATAAAAGGAGTGACATGAGAGACTTCTCTTCATTGTTTTCAAAGATGGCCAAGAAGAAAAAGGATGTTGTACGGATTAAGAGGCTCCCCTCTTTTAAGAGTGTTATCAACCCCCTATTCCTCGCCCTTTAAAAACGGGGATTTTAAAACATTGTTCTGGAGATTGTATTCTGAAAATTTGTGAATCGTCTACAACCTATTAAAAGGGGTGTTACCTCTCAATCGGTCAGAAACGAAAACTAGCTCCAAGAAAAATCTTAAGGAGACTGTTCGACCTCAATCGTTCAGAACCAAGAGTTTATTAGTCAACAAAAAGGGGTTTTTCCTTTTTAATTAGCACTTTCCTTTAACTTTTGAACCTCCAAAATGAGTCGTAAAATGGTGTTATACCTGAAGTTCTTTTGAATGAACTCAAAGGTAAAACTCCCCAAACCTCCGGAATTTCAACTACTCTGAGTATAGGTCAAAAATTGGATTAATTACCAGAGTGAAGATTTAACCCCAGAAGAAAAGTGGCTTTATAGGTCAAGAACTTCTTTCGGTATAGGAATTATTTACAACAAGCGAGAGAGCCAAACGACACCAAAAAAACCCCTACCCAGCCACCCAGCAGCAGCAGCAGCAGCCCAGACCTCCGAGATCGATCAACAAATCATTCAAAGTGTGAATAAACCCATGAAAAGGGAAAGCTGAATTATTATTAAATCATTTAAAGAAAACCAACGTTTGATTTGGGGAATAAAGACGGAGAAATCAGTTATCGAGGTCAAAAAGTCCCATTTTAACATTGTGGATTTAATGGCGAAAACATGAGAACCAGACCTTGAAAATCTGGTGCCTAAAGATAGATGAATTTGCTAGCTTTAAAAGACCAAACTCCCATGGTTTACTTGCAAAATCAAAACCTTATAAAAGCCATGCAGAAACCAGGAAAAATCAGTACTCCTAAAGGGGGTTTAGTGACAGACACAAGAAGAGAGGATTTCAGGATGCTTCCTTCTTTTTGACCCCTATTAGTGACCTTAGAGAAGATCAAGGGGGTTTTAAAAAAATTCACACCTAAATATAGTCCCTATGGAGCCCAAAGAATTAAAAGCCCAAGAAGAAGACCAATAAAGAAGAAATTAAACAAAGGAAAATTGGCTTCATTTGCCTAAGAATAATGAAAAAGAAGAAGAAGAAGGAAGAAGTGGGAAGACATTTTAAAAAGAGATTTTATTACGATCCTAAGAGAGGGTATGAGGCATACAATTTGTATCGTCAGGTCAAAAGTCTGGGCATAAATTTTTTTAAAACACCATACAGAATGGTTAAAGAGAAGATACTATACCTTACATAAACCCATTCATGGAAAATTCCGAGAAACCCAGATAAAGGATAAATAAGACAATGGCAATTGATTACCGATGGTGTCCAGTTTAAAGAAACAAATGAGTTAAAAATCTTTTTTGTGTGCCATTGAACGTCTTATTAAAAATACCATGGGTGGTGCCTTTAAACAAAAAGGGAAAAAAATTTATTTCAGGATTCAAGAGATTTTCCCACAAGACTGTTGATGTCCCTTTCCCCATTAAATTTCGAATCAAGGCAAAGAATTTACCAATCGAAAACTTACAGGCGTTTAAATCATTCATTTCTTTACCACTCGCAATACGGACACCAAAGCCAGTATCGTGGAACGATTTCAGAAACCCTCAAAGCACGCATGTGGCGATATTTCACTCGGAATAAAACCAGACGGTATTTAGAGATCTTACCGGATTTAGTGTATGCTTACAATCATACCTATCATCGCAGTATCCAAAAACCCCCGCTCAAGTGAAGCCCTCCCAATGTGTTAAAAGTCTGGAAACTTATAGGGGTCATACCTAAACCAAAAACCCCCAAGTTTAAAACAGGAGATAAAGTGCGCATCAGTAAAAACTAACGACTTTTGAAAAAGGATATTTACCGAACTGGACCACGAAAATTTACCATTGCTCCGAGTCCCGTCGGTATCCTTACGTGTATCGATAAAGATTAAACCAGGAGGAATTAGAAGGGACTTTTTAGAGAAGTTACAACAGATCATTAAAAAAGACCACGTGTACAAGTGGGGGAAATCTTGGGGGATAAAAAGCGACGAGTCGGGAAGAAAATCATTCAAGAAGTCAAAGTCCGGTGGAAAGGATATCCCCCTAGTTTCGATTATGGATTCCCAAAACCCATCTCATCAAATAACACCTCTTTGGGAAAATTTTGTGGAGGTTTCCCGAGAAGAAATTGTGTTTTTTTGGCACAATTATTCATTTGTTTTTCCCCTCATCATCACCAGTGTGGTCATGTTAGCTTTACCCCTTTTTAAATTTTGAGAATATTGGATGGTCGGGTGGAGTTTTCGGGGTTACATCATGCCTAGTCCCCCATAAACATCAAACCCCGGGGGTCAAAAAACCCCAATTTACCCAGTTAAATGGAATCTAAAAAATAAAAACCCCTCTATATAAAAAGGAGACCCCCAAAGCCTAAAAAAGGATCATTTCTATCAGTGAGGGACAGAGCAAAATTAGGGAAATTTTTAAGCTCAGAGTATCTTTGGGAAAAATAGAGAACCTAAAGGGGAAAAAATCACAAAGGAGAATGGATGAAAAACAAAGAGACATGTATTTAAAATTTCTTTTTTATAAGAATCCAGGACAAAAAGGTCTCAATGAAATCTACCGTTAAAAGGTTCAAGTTACTCAAAGCAAAAAAAAAAACATGGTCTTAAGGACCCACATTACTTAAAAGGAAAAATTTAAAAACCCAAAACCAAAAGCTTTCCGAAAAGGGACCCCCAAAAAAATTTGGGGTTCAAGGAAAAAGGATGAAAAAAAATGGAGATTGTATAAAAAACTATTTGGAAAAAAGTGGTCGTAAAAATAACCCTATCATGGATGGGGCTTGTGAAACAAAGACTAATTTCCTTTTTCCCAAAAAAAAAACTGAAAGAAGTTTTGAAAAGTTTGTTATTATAAAAATTTTTTTTTTGTTGTTGTTGTTATGAATTTAAAAAAAAAAAAAAAAAACCCAAAAAAATTTTTAGTGTTGTTAATTATTTTTTTTAAACACAACAACTAAAGTTTTTTTACACAAACAGAGCGCTCTATACACCTTTGCTTTGTCAATGAGTTACCTCAGGATTTTAACCCCGCCAAGTAATTTCCTTTTAGTCAGCATAAAAAAAAAGGTCTTTTTCGTATTTTTCCCCCCCTAATTTTTTGCACAGGCCCCTTAAGGGATAAAATATAAAAAAAGGGCCCCGGTTTTTTTTCGGATAAAAGCGGAGCTGGGGACCCCCAAAATTATTTAGGAAACATGTCTTTTGTGTGGGGAATTATTTTTGGGAATTGATGTAGAAAAAACAATATGCTATCACTGCAATGAGAAGCCGAAAGAGATAAATAAATACGTTGGCTAAAACCCTTTTGTGAGAAGTTGTTGTTGGTACTGGGGATGAGAAATGTAAGAACCTATCCCCACACTGGATGGTAGAAACCCCCCTTCCAGGGAAAGACTTGTGGTTGTAGCTGGTGCCGAAATATTTCATCTGGAAAAAAAGGAATTAAAAAATACCGCCTCCCCGATGGGGGGAACCAGGAACAGACCGTTAAAGGTAGAGGCGGCCAGGAAAAGATCAAGGAAAAATAAATGGGGACAATGCCGGAAATTTTCCGTGTTGTAAAAAGTTTTAAGAAACTTTTGAGACTTCCTACAAAATGCCCCTTTATTATATAAAGGGAAATTTAAAATTTTTTTTTTTTTTTTTATTTGAATAAAAATTTTTTTTTTTAAAAATTTTTGTTTTTTTGTTTTTTTTTAAAAATAAAATAAAATTTTAAAAAAAAATTTTAAAAAAAAAAAAAAATGAAAAGGGTTTTTATCAAAAATATATAAAAAAACCCTCTCTCATTCTGAAAAAACACGAACAATTTAGTAGTGTTTTTTTTTTTCCCAAAGATGCAGTATCGGGAAATTGTGAAAAACCCTTAGTCAGTGAAAGGGCAGCAAGGGGGGTGGATAAAAATTTAAATAGGAGCCACCCCATGGATTTTATGAAAATCATCCAGGCTTTTTCCTGGAAATGGGGGTTAAAAAAAGGGGAAAACCCCCTATCCCCCAACAGGATCTAGAGTGGGGTGAAAATCAACCAACATTATCAGTTTTTTAAAATGGGTTTGCTAAAAGGGAAAATTTGTTTTAACCCCATCAACACCTTTTCAGAAGGGGAAAGTTCAGGAATTTGGACATTGGAGATTGTTAAAAATTTTATTTCAAGATGGAAAAAAACCCCTTTTATCTTTTTATTGCCCTGGGGAGTATTGTATTTCTAACCCCCCTTTTCCCAGATTAAAACCAAAGGGCATTTGTTTTTTTTTTGAGTTTTTGAGCCCTTTTTATCAGAAGACGAAGAAGAAGAAATAGATGTGTAAATTTTTGAAAAAAATTTTTTTTTTTAAAAAAAATGTTGTTATAAATACAAAGGGCTTAAGGGTAGGGGTCTTGCTTAGATTGAACATGGCCAGAGCAGTGGGTTTTACATGACTTTCCCAGTGATTGGGGGGCTGAAACCCCTTTTTTAGAAAAACCCCCGCTCAATTTAAAACCTTATTACCACAAACCCTGGGTTTAACCCAAAAAGGAAGGGGTTTACAGAAATATTTCCCAAATTTATTTTAAAAACATTACAGAAAAAAGGCTTATTTTTAATTTCCCGGTTCCTCAGTCTTTTGCTCACTTTATCAATAATGTTTATGGGAAAATTTTTAAAAGAAAACCTTAGACCCAATGCCATTAGTTAATGTCCTTTCTGCTATTGGGGCCCCCTAAAAGGGGCCTCCCCTTGAACTAGATACAAGATGGAAATTTTTTAAAAACCCCTTCAAAACCGGCCGGCCCCCCCAAGGTTTTTAAAGGAAATAAGTCTAGGACTACAGAGATCAAAAGGGAAAAAATGGAAAACCCTTGGGGAGGGAGTTTAAAGAAAACAAAGAAATTAGTATATTACGGAAGTCATGATGTATAAATTAATGAAAAAATGCTTACTCCCTTATCATTTTTTCCCCCCACCCCCAGCTTATAAGCTAAAGGAGGGACAGTCAGAAAGTTATTCTTCAGAACGATAAGGGAAAAAATACCAAATGGATTAAATTAGTTACTTGGAAACAAACTGTGGATTTTTTATGAAAATCTAAATCCATGTATGTTATTGTGATTGATTTAACCCCAAATGTAGGTTCCAAAGCCTTAAAAAAATTTTAAAAGGGGCCCCTTTTTCATTTGGAGGATTCAAAACAAGCCAAATGGGGAACCCCTTCGAGGGAAATTTGAAACTAAGTAAAAACATTTTGAAACCATTGAGATTCAATTATCATTTTTTCTTCCCCCATGCCCTTTTTTAAAATGGAAATGGGGGGAAACTTCATTTCAGAAAAAAAAACTTTTAGATGAATGTAAAGTTATTGTTTCATTTTTGGGTGTGGTTTGGGGCCTTGGGTCTGGCTTTTTTGTATTTTAGCCGTAAAAAGGGGATAAAGGGAAATTCCCCCGGGGTATAAAGGTCAGTTGAACAAGGCCCTAACCCCTGCAGTATCATCCCGGATTACGAGAAAGAGGACACAGTTGGACTTATCTAAAAGGGTTTTTTACGTCAAAAAAGGGGGAGCAGTAGGTTCTAAAACATCTCTAAAAATTTTA
>NW_026921606.1:0-10136 GCF_032062105.1 Saccostrea cuccullata | reverse complement strand
TTAATGTTTTTACATATACAAATATAATACAACAGGGTTTCATTTATAATTACTGGTTTTCTTTTCTTCATATTTAGGGAGTTAGACCAGGACAGAAGAAAATTCTCTATGCCTTGTATGGAGTAGTGGAACACAGCGGTCGTCTAAACGCCGGACACTACACAGCTTATGTCAAAGTCCGACCCAACATCGGTATTACGGGAGACTTTATTAACTCGGGGGCACCCTCTATCAATGACTGTATCAAACGCTACCCAGAGCAGCAGAACAGCACCGCCAGTCTGGAGGAACAGGAGGAGAGCTTGGTGGACCGTCTGGTACCACCCGGCAGGTGGTACCACATCAGCGACAGTCGTGTGAGCGAGACCACAGAGTCCACGGTACAGAGAGCCCAGGCCTATCTCTTGTTTTATGAACGAATTTATTAATGTCTGTTCAAATTTAGGGAAAATAATTGATAGCAAATTATCTTTCTAACTGACTTTTTTTTTTTTTTTGAATTCTGTAACCATGGTAGACAAGAATCTTTCTTTAATGTTCAACACAAAAGTTCTTGGGAAATGTGATTCATTTATTATTATCTCATGGGAGCTGGGTCGAAATGAAATGATATTGAATGCTTGTTATTTTGAATTTTGATGTTATTGTTTATAAGGTATAGGATGATTGGTGCAAAGGGTGGATACCCAATAGATTTCATGTCATTTGTATGAAACTTGTGAGAGAGTTACTTCGACTCAAGTGATATTTACAATATTCCAGATGTAATTTGTACTTTCAAGCATTTAATGACAGTTTTTCATGAAATATGTGTATATACATGTAGCTTTGAAAAAAAGTTTTTCAATTCATTTATTAAAAGTAAAAATTCATGGTTGTTCTTTAAAAATTTGTGATTTACACTTTTAAATTAGTAGTGTACATGAAATGCTTACATTGTAAAAATAGACTTTCTTGAGACAAGATACAGGTCTTATGAAATAAGAAGTTAACATTAAGGTGCTAGAACACATTTACAACTGAACTCCAATGGATTTAAAAGTTTTCAGTGCAATCATCACACAGTCATGTATAAACTCCCTCTAAGAAAATCAATGCCATATGTCAGTGGCAGACATTGACAGAAGATTGTATTACAGATTTGAATGTGCAAACAGCCTGCATATTTTGCCTTGATGAAACTTAATAAAGATCCTAGGGTAATATTAGGTGTACCATGTAAACCTATAAATAAGGCCATTATGAAGTATGCGTGAGACAAGAGAGTCATAGATATATAACTTACAACTACTCAATCCATTACATTTGCCATATATTTACAACTATTTCATTTAATATGATTTTACCAGATTCTTTTTTAAAGATATTAATAGTTCAACCTTATAGTTACTAGATAAAACCATGTGTTTATTAACCATGAGTTTTTTTTTGGAATATGTTAGAATCTAGTAGTTTCATGTGTACATTGTAACTTGTATGTTTTTTTCCTTTTTAAAAGATAGTATCCTGAAAGGAAAGAGGTGTGCTGAATATCAGGATTCCTTTGATGTTAAAATGACTGAGAAAAAAAGCAAAATTAAATTTGTTACGATTGTTGATATGGACTTTGAATTTCAGTTTATAATATGTATGTTACACATGATCTAGGGAAAACGTATCTAACAAAATCATGTTATAATGAATGTATGTTGTTAATGATGATCTTTGTTTGATTTGTGATACAATGCAGACATCTGATGAATAAATTGACTACATTTTCTTAATTCTTATTTTGAACTTGACTAACTGAAAAGGTCGGATGGCAGTAAAGGGCTCTTTCAACGGAGCTACCCAGGCCAATATCATTAAAGACTGTAATTTATTTAAAGTTCCTTCAAAATTATTTTGAGATATAAAAGGCTTGGACTCTGTAACTTACAGTAGTCCATCTAAACTACATACACTGTACCGGATTAGGATCTGGTGGTCCGTCTATGGTATTTCACTCCTGATCAATTTGTAAATGGATAAACTCTTAATTGCTGTATCAAACTACTGTAAATCACTTTTTATTCGCGAGAATTTAATTTTGGCATAATTACACGAGATGTTATGCTCGCGAAAATTTCATTCTAGCGTATGATAGAATTCCTTAAGATTGTATAGAGCAATGAACACAATTCGTGAAAATTTTGTCTTGCTATTATATTCGGTCAATGACTATCTTGCGAAAATAAGGTGTTGCGAAAATTAATTGATCTACAGTATACAGCCAAGTTAGTGGTTACCATAACTAGATGTTATATTTGAAACAATGAATGTTATGTGCATATACCTGCAAAAGTAAACTGTACAGGTATTTTAGGACTGTTGAAATTTTTTGGATATCATCTGTTGGCATGCAATGCTGACTGTTGCTATGTTTCATCATGCTTGGGGGTTTTATTATTCAGAGTACAGTTACATATGTTTTTCTGGTTTTGGTTCTTCAATCAGATTCAACTTATTCAAAAGAATTACGTTTTGTTAGCTCTACTGGTCAGAGACCAGAAGAGGATATGCAATATTAAGGTGTCAGTCATCCGTCTAGCTGCCTGTCTGTATACATATTTTTAATATGCTATTCCTCCTACAGTTTTGGTCTGATTTCAATATAACTTGCCAAACAGGAAGACTACACTTATATAATTTAGTACATCAATTTTTCATTCCGATGAACTGGTGTTGTCATGGTTACTAAAAATAGAATTTTCTGTGAAATTCCTTAAAAAACCCTATTCCACCTACAGGTTTGGGATTTTATTTCAATATAACTTAATAAGCATACATTTAGACTACAATAAGATGCAAAATTTAGTGCATCTGTTTTTGATTTTGATGAATGGTGTTGCCATCATTATTAAAATAAGAAAAATTGTGAAATGCCTTTAAAATGCTACTCCTCCTACAGTTTTGGTCCAATTTCAATATAATTTGGCACACAAGTAGACTATACTGATACATAATTCTGTATATCAACTTTTGATTATGATGAATGTTGATGACGTGGTTACTAAAAGTAGAAATGACTGTGAAATACTTTTAAAATGCTACTCCTCCTACAATTTTGGTCCGATTTCAATATAATATGGCACACAAGTAGACTACACTAAGATACATAATTCTATCTATTGATGCCTGTTGCAAATCCTCAAATCCAAGTGCTAGTTTTCTTTTGTCATATGTACAGACCAGTAGAGCTACAGTCTCATCAGAGACTTATTTTTTTTTTTATAATAAATGTTCTATTTTTTAAAACTTGCATGAATTTCATTTTTATTTTGAAAATCTCAGAGCAAAATCAAAGTGTGTGGAACATGTGCATGTAATTTAAGGATGATATCAACATTTGAAAATTTCAACAATTCTCTTTAGTTCAAAGATTTAGGGTTTCAAATACCAACAAAGACACAAAGAAAACATCAATACAAATCAAAATCAGAGAATTTAGATAAAAGAATCCTTTATGTTTGATATTCATGACATCAACCAAGTTACATTGACTGTGACTGTATGACATACATTATTAAAACAGATATTTTAAAATTTTTTATTGAAAATCAAATGAATGAATGATGACAAAGTATTTTGTCCTTAGGTTTTTAATATAGTCATGTAAGAATTGAAAACATGCACTACATGAGTGAATTTCTGGACAACCTTCATAAACTTTTGGTATACATTGAAATGCATACCATTAATTTACAGCAAATTTTTTAAAGATGACATCCAAGTTTAAAACAAAATATAGGATTATGCAAATTATGATAATAATTATGATTATGAGGCAGCTTAAATGACAGTGAATATAACAGTACTGTTCAAACTAATGATGAAACATGATAATGAATGAAGAACACAGAGCATGAATTTCCAATTTTCAACATGATTTATCTTTTTTTCACATTTGACTGAGTTTGCTGATCATTTTTCTCAAACACAATTAGTTCAGTCCGAGATAACACCTTGATCCTCCACCTCCGAAGTGTCCGATTTCTCATGCAGAATCACATACTCCCTCGAACTGAAGCCAAACTTGATCATGTCTTTCTCCATGAGCTCCACAAATCGCTGAGCCTCTATCTGGTTATTGTTAACAAAAGTTCCGTTAGCCGAGCCGAGATCAATTATGTAGGGCCTAACTCGCCGACCAGTTGAGCCATCACTGCGCGTAAATTCTACCAGTCGGAACTGTAGAACTGCATGCTGTTTGGAACAGGAGGGGTGGTCCACTGGAATATCTACCACAATGCGGTCTCGCCCAATGAGATAGGCACTCTGTCGATGAATGTGTAATACAGGAAGAGCTTCTTCACCTTTGAACGGATAAAGCCTCCATCTTGTTTTTGGTTTTCTTGCCTCTGGAGGCTGATTATACTTAATAACAACACCTCTGTAAACATTAGTATCCTCTGCCAATTTTCCAGATGTGCTGAAATTCGGTTTCTCCTTTTCCAATGGCTTTGAATTGTTTTTATCCCTAGTGTCACCTGGTCGGCCATACTCCTGTCCATCTTCCTCCATGTTTCTGAATGGGTTATTTCCACCGTGTCTTTGATTTTCCCGCCTGCGGTCGTCATTTTGCCTCCTCTCTCTCTGCTGGTTCTCTCTCTGTCTGTGTGGTCTGTCATGTCTGTTTTCTCTCTCTTGCTTCACTCTGACCCTGTCTGTATGTCTGTCCTCTCTATCCCCTCGCTCTCTCTTGATATGATGTTTATCTCTTGCCACATCTCTCTCTGCAGATCGTTCTCTATGTCTGTCTGGTCTTCTTTTATCTCGAGGTGGTGTCCATGGTGGCTCTTTTTTAATTTTTGGTTGAGGGCTCCCTGATCTTCTCCGTGAATGTTTTAATCTGGCAGGGCTCTAAAAATTATAATTATCAAATAACAAATGAAATACAGGTTATATTTCATAATAAATCCACTACAAGAAAATTACATTTCGCTCATTAAGCAACATCAGATAGCCTTAGGCGACTGTTAAAAACAAACAAAAAGAAAACAAGAGTTCTTCTTTAAGAACATTTAAATTTGAGTACGTATATATTTTTCTTTTTACATCTTTCATTTTGAGTAAGCTTATGATATTCTGTGAACATTCATTGTCAATGTTTGCAATGATCAAGAGATTTACCAAACTTCTTGATTTGTGTCGCTTAGGCATTGAACTGTTCTCGTTTTACTTGTTGAATTCCTCTCTCTTGGGGATAAATATTATACCGAGTAGGCTAGATGATGAAAAGAATAACCTAAATAAGACCTACACAAAATAAGAATTCATGAAAACAACAACATTCAAAAACGTCCGAATTTCGACTCCACCGGAAACGATTTATTAGGACGTACCAGTATTTGTCGATATTAGTTAAATCAGCAAAATATGAGTCGACCGTGCCTACAACATATTGTTCTCCTACTGAATAGAATTCCCTGTATTTGCAAAAGAGAAGCTTTAAGAATTTTAAAATTTTAGAACCTATAAATAATGGGACATCTATTTTATTCTGAAGGGGGAAGGGGGGGGGGGTGTTTAGCTTTTCAGGATTTTTCAGTTGTAATACTTTGTGAATATGCCATAAAATAATATTTTATTTTAAATAGGTCAATGAACCTTTGGGTAGAACGTACAATAGATGACGGGGAGGGGCGTAACCAAGCACCTCAGTGTGGAAAATATATAATTTCCCCCAAGTTTTTTTATTGAAGTTTAGCTACTTGTACAAGTCTCCCCTTACCAAAAATTGAGGTACTTAGTACTTAACCAGGCATTTGGGCAAGATACCAGAGCTGATATTTATATATCATATAATAAAGTAACAATTTTAGGTATACCAATTTTATTTGAAAAACACACGGAAAACAATTTAGAGCTGAATCACTAGAGAATGATTTTTTTTTAAAAAAAATATGATAAAAGGTATACAAAGCATGTATTTGAGGAACATGTCGATCGTCTGACCGTACCCCGCCCCCCAATTTATCTGAAGGACGACCCAGCAGTGAAAGACGAATATTTCCTTCATAAAATATAACATACCAAATTGAAAAGGCCTGATAGTGAAGATCCCAAAGAAAGGTTATAGATCGGTATGCGATATATATTACAGAGGTGTTATACTTTTGTATGTGCAAAGCAAGTATTCTTCAGAATATTTATACAAAAAATCCGAGTGGAAGAACAGCTGCGCGAGGAACAAGCTGGCTTCAGAAGAGGGAGGAGTGCAACAGAACAACTATTTGTACACTCCGTAACACCATAGAACAATTTACTGAATGGAATTCAACATTATTTGTAAATTATGTTGACTTTGGAAAGGCATTTGATTCCGTTCACAGAGCCTTTGGTCTATCATGAAGTTTTATGGCATTCCAGACAAACTGGTCAGAATGGTGAAACTCTATATGAATCAGAAGATGGAGAATTAAGAAACAGACTGGTTCTGGGCAACAACAGGAGTGAATCAGGGTTGCACAATGTCTTGATTCCTATTTCTGTTGGTTATAGAATAAGATAACGTAATGAAAAGAACTACAGAAAGAGAACCAACAGGAATAAGGTTGAATTTCGCAACAAAACTCGAAGATCTAGACTTCGCAGATGACCTTGCCTTACTCTCCAAATTGCAAGACATCCAGCAAAAGACTCAAAGACTTCACGAAATTGATAGACAAGCTGGCCTCCAAATTATAACCATCGAGAAAACCAAAGTGATGAAGCTCAACACTGAATTAAAAGAGGAAGTCAAGATTGATGGGCAGGATCTGGAGGATGTAGAAACATTTACTTACATTGAGGGTGTGAAAACAACAAAGGGAGGAGTTGATTAGGACATCACCAACATACTGGGAAAAGAAAGGTCCCAATTTGGAAGATTCAGGAATCTTTCTAGAGCTCATTAAAATGTTCCATCCAAACAAAAGTTTTTTAACAGTTTAGTCCTGTCAGTCCTAATGTATGGAAGTGAAACATGGAAAACAACAAGAGACAAAGAAAAATTGGCACCCTTCAGAACAGATGCCTTAGAAAGATCCTGCGAGTAAGATGGCCTTAGAAAGTCCATCACAGAACAAAAACAGCTAGAGCAAGTGAGAAAAATAAATAACTCTCAAGAAGTGGAATTGGATTGGCCTTGTACTGAGGATGCATGGATAACACCAGAATATGTGCGTACCACCGCATTGACATGGCATCCAGTAGGAAGGAAAAAAGTAGGCCGGTGTAAAGACGAATAATGACCCCCATCGAATAATGACCGGGGGTCATTTTTAGACAGCGAAAAATGACCCCGGTCAATATTATCGGCAAAAAATGACCCCCGGTCATTAATCACGTCGAAACATGACCCTTTTGCCCGTAGAAAAAGTGTCACCACTCTAAAAATTTGCAGAACCCACGTGAAGAAAAATGACGCCGGTAGAATTTTGACTCCCTGTGGATTAAAGCTGAAATTTTTAGGGGGCAAAAAAAAAAAAAATAGATAAAGAAGCATATTGGCCAAAATGCTCACCTTGAGCTAATTGGGAATAAATTGATGATATGTTGATCTCATAACATTATACAATTATAGCTATACTTTAAGGTTAATGACAATAATTGCAGAATCTAAAGGAGTAAAAGATTTATCAAGCCTAAAGGGTTAGGTAAAAATTTTTTTTCGATGGTGGAAATCATCATACTGACAGAAAAATCAGCAGTATTATATATTATTATATCCTCCGCTTGAAAGGCGGGATGGTATATAGTGATCGAGATGTTGTCCGTCCTGATAGCTTTGGGTTATCCATTTTTATCCGCAACTCCCTTAAAAAAAAGATGTGTTTGTAAAAAGTTTCTCCCGTATGCCAACATAGCGAAGATTAAATTTTTCTAAAATGCAATTTAAAATATATTTTCCCAAATAGGGTCTTTAAAGAAATACAATTGCAAAACAGGAAAGCCTTAGCACCATTTGTTCAAAAGTAATGGCTAAGGATAAGGTTTTGAAAGGTAGGACAAACTCAAAAGGGAAAGGGAAAATTGATGGTTTCTTAAGAAAGTTTAATGTAACAAGGATTACATATGTGAATATGAAAACCCTAGCCCTTACCGTTAAAAGTTATGGCCAAGGTTCAAGTTTTTTTCATAAATACGGAAATCTCCAAGGTAAGGTCAAAAGGTCAAAGTTTTTAGTGTCCAATGAAAGGTTATACCAAAAAAATATGTGAATATGAGAGTACTAGTATCTACTGTTTAAAAAATTATGGCCAAAGTAAAAATTTGGCATTTTTGTGTAAAATGGGACAAACTCCAAGGTAAAAGTCAAAAGGTCAAATTTGGTGGACCCAAAATAAGGTCTTGTCACAAGGAATACACATATTAAATATGAAAGTCATAGCTACAATAAATGAAAAAAATGGGAAGGTTATAGTTTTTGCGGACAAACAGACCCCAGATAGACAGACAGACATACAGACGGACACGCTAAAACTCTATACCCCCGAATCTTCATTAGGGGACATAAAAAGAAATGGTCTTCAATTAACTTTTCATATTTGATACAGTATAAAGAAGACGTTACAAAAAAGAAAATGTCTGTTCTGATTTTCATATTAAATTTTCTAAAAATATATATACTATATTTTAAACTGAGTAAAAGGGTGGAGTAAAACAAGAATTAAGAAATGTAATGAATACTGGGTGCTAAACAAAAGGTTATGTTTACATGTATAGTTTTTGCAGTAGAATGTGTATTTTACACTAGCCCATAGCTTTACAGTGCATATTTTTAGGTGTTATACCCCCCCTTCCCTAACATATTTAGGAGGAAGTCGATTATCAACAAAAGCAACAAAAAAAAATAGCCTACTTTTTTTTTTCTATAAGGAGGGACTAAAAAAAACTTAAAATAACATATAATTTTCAACTGTTACTTTGCAACAATACTTTCAAGTTACCCTCACCAACATTTAAAGGATGCTTTAATCATGGTGAAGTAAATTATGATATGATAGTACTTGTGTGAAGGCTTAACTTCATTTCAATATTTTATCAGAGCCTCTTCTAGTATTATTGAAAGGTATAGAGTTTTATATATATTAATTTTTGCTTTTTATTTATTTTTTTGTATTAATTTAACGTAATGTTCTTGGGGGGGGGGGGGGGTTATAAAAAGAATATGTCTTTGAGAGATTTAAAGTATCTTCAATCATATAGTGATGGTCTGCTTGTACAGGATGGAACATATAAAAAATATACAGCATCGACGGGTCCTTTTCCCTTTCTATTTTTACTCACTCCTGCGAATGAAACCTCATTAATTGGAAAACATTACTTATTTGTTAATTCGTCTGCTACTAATTTCTACTTTTTCCCAACAAATATTTTTTCTGAAAAAACGTATCAATGTAGTCAGTAAAGAAAAAAAATTATATTCATAAATTTCATCTCCAGCGTGCGTTTGATCCATTTACATGTACCATCTTTGATTTTCTAGGTTTGCTCATTTATCAGAGAAATGAAGAATAATTGATTGATTGTTAATTGCTTAAAACTGATTTGTCAATATTTCGGCAGAGAGAAATTAGGAACTTTATTACTCCTACGTGCTAAGAAGAACAAAGATCAAATCTATTCGAACATATGCATGAATTACTCGAAGGAAGAACAATTATAATATACATCATATTTTTCCCTTTCACCTGTTATAAATTTTGTATCACTTTAAAGGGGGTCACTTTTCAATGGGGGGCAATTTTTTTTATATACTAACATATAAAATGATGACCCCTAGGATATTTTTCTACAAAAAATGATTTTTTTCTACGGGTAGGGGGTCATTTTTTGTCTTAAAAATGACCCCCGGTCATTATTCGATGGGGGTCATTATTCGTCTTTACACCGGCCAAAAACAACTTGGAGGAGGACCACTGAGCAAGAGAGGCTACAACTGGGATAGTAATATTTGTTAATTAATGGTTCTATCGGTTTCGGCAGATTTTTTGTAAGAAGTTTCTTATATTGTTACATGTATATTTGACCCCCTATTGTTGCATCATGTTATCGGTAAGGGTCATAAAATGAACACTTTAGATATAAGAGTTAGTGCCACCATGAGAATCTTTCACATACATTGTAAGTTT
>NW_026921605.1:0-10317 GCF_032062105.1 Saccostrea cuccullata | reverse complement strand
CTTGGGGGAAGTCAAAAGAGTTGCATAATATAATGGAAGGTTGACATAATGCAAAAATAGTGTGAGAAAGTCATAAAGTGTTGACATAATATAATGAAAGGTTGACAAATGCAAAGTATTGTGGGTTAGTGTCATAAAGAGTTGACATAATATAATGGAAGGTTGACACAATACAATAGTAGTGTGAGTAAATGTCATAAAGAGTTGACATAATGTAATGTAAGGTTGACATAATGCAATAGTAGTGTGAGTAAATGTCATAAAGTGTTGACATAATGTAATGGAAGGATGACGCAATGCAATCGTTGTGTTATGCTATAAGGCAGTGACGGCGTTCCATAATACGCTGATCCGCTAAGTGGATGAAAAACAGTATAAACTGACCCGAACCAGGTTACATTCAGAAATTCGGCCAAGAGTGAAAGCCATTCTTCATAATGTAATTTTAATTTAACTTTAAATCACTAACAAACGTGGTTGTAAAATGTCGTTGAATCTTATTAGTTTGAAATTTTCCGCCTAATAATACAACCTTAAGTAACGGAAGTAATGGAAGCGAGGAAAGGTAAAACAGATATGAGAAGCTCGATGGTGTTTGTTTACAAGCTGCAAGATCGAATAACTATTAGAATTTAAACAGGCATTTATTAACCCTTGAATTTTCCATGAATCCCGTGGATGGAACGAGAGGATTGCATGATTCAATTGTTGTCGGGCCGAGGGGGGGGGGGGGGTGTCCCCGATACCAACCCAGGTTATAAAGAAATAATTTGCGTTCATTTTTGGATATATAGTGTAGCATTTTTCTACACTTAGGAAAGAGAGATTTTGTAGAAGTTTCATCTTTTCTGGCCCAGTGGTTTTTCAGAAGAAAACAAAAATTGAACCAATCTAAGTTTACATAGAAAAAAGTGGCTTACATGAACTTCAGTGAAATTCTTCGCTTGAGAAGGAGACGAAAAGAATCATGCATGATTACACATGAAAATATAACCCATCATTTACTTGAAATTCGCATGAATATCATGCTAAAAGAAATTCGCATGAAATTTATATGAAAAAGAACTGTTTCATATGTAAATCATACACAGACAAGCATTAGTAGCATATATTTTGAACCCCCAGAAATTAAAATCAAACTAATATCTATGGGTGCCCCAAAAGCTCAATCCATTAATTTTATCCGTCTTCCATGAAAACAGAATTTTTGCCTCTTTGCAGTTCTTACAAATGATTTTTTTTCCTTTTATTTCAATAATTTAATAGCTACTCCCTTCCTTACCTAGTCAGTTAATTCAGATACAAGTAATGCGAATTAAACAAAACGTTACTTTAAATTTGAAAGAATCAAAACGTGTTTCTGGACTCCCTGAATAAATAAAGACATTTGTGACATCAAATTCTACATTAAAACTGCAACCATTGATTATTATCTATCTTCTTTATTGAGATCACTTCACATAGAATTTCTTTATCTTGAGGATTCTGGAGTGGTTAGAAGTTGTTGTTAGTAAAAAAAAAAAAAATACAAATTTTAAACAATCTAAAAGGCTACTAAAATTAGAATTGGACAATATATGATAAAACTATAAGATGTATAATTCCTTTCCTAGTATATCGCTAACTATTATAATTAAAAGGGGAGTACCTATCACTTTTTATGGTTTTATTGAATTGACTTTAGGAAACCATGCAACTTTAAGATGCGTATGTTTTTATTATACGAATATTTCCAAGCTAAACATGCTCTTATTCGGCTATAAATCCACAAAAATACCTTCCAAAAAGTATTTAAAACTTTTAAAAATGATTCTTCACAAAGGTATTCCCAAACTGATATAAAACAGATGCTTAATATTATATTTTACAGTATCATTGTAATATTCGGAGACCAGGTATTCCAAAAATGTGCTGATATGTTAATGAGTAGTAGTTATGTCGTTATTAAGATACCTGTTTTACATTCCTAAATAACAGAATTTCTTCAAACACTTCTATATGAACAGAAAAAGTCCCTTGCTTGTTACCTTCAATTCGACATTTAGATATATTAAAGATGTTTGATCAATAATCAATATTCATTTTCATTGCTACATTCTATAAAGCTCCTCAAACTCTAAATAAAAGGACAATATAAAGTCTCACACATCTGTTTCATGTTAAGATGGTTTAATTAAAAAAAGAGATAATGACGTTGAGATGTTAAGATGGTTTAATTAAAAAAAGAGATAATGACGTTGATGCAAACTTACAACTAAACGTTATGATTTAAGTGACGATTTAACCTTTTTTATCGTGAATTTCCCTTATTCATGTTTTAATATCATGAATTTTCCTTACACGTGTTATAATATACTTTGAACGTCAACTAGTAGTCGATTTGTCAACTCGGTTATTCTGTTAACAGTTAAAAAAAATGCCACTATAAAGTAATCTAATATTCAAGGTAATACATTTTTTCACCTGAACAATTTTCAACAGGTCGGAGAGAATACTCGAAATCGGGTATTATCCGTGAAATCGCGTATAATACTCGATATTAGGGTATCGTTGAATCCGCGAAATCGGGTATTCCGTGCAACTTTCTATAAAAACTAAAGAATAAAGCAACGGCGCATTATGCCAGTAACTGTTTCTTGGACATCAGTATCTTGTGATTTTATTTTTATTAAAACTAATTCATAAGGTTCTCAAATAAGTTTAAAATCACACGACAAACACTGCTGGGGTAACAAAGAGGACACAATGGCGTTATTATTTTTTGATATAATTTCTAAAAACAAACAACTACACTTCGTTTGTCTTTATTTCCCATTACATTATTCCATATACTTAATTTTCTAATTTGTGCACTATTCACAAAACGTGAAATTTTAAAGAAATTAAACGACCAACGCCGTGATATGTATTTTTACTGAAAAATGTATGGCGTCCCTTTCTCGTGAAGTATAAATTATTCCTAACAGTTAGAGAATACAGTATAAGCGAGTCATAATTGTATATCTCTGCAATAATAGAATACCAACGTTCTTATAAAGAAAGAAATAAAATGAGATGAAATAAATACCCTGGGGAAAACAGTTTGAAAATAGATAATTGAAGGTAAGTACCTTTTTTTTATGTCAATTTAGCATGAAATTTTTATTCAAAATCACCGTAAATATTTTGGTTGCATTTTAATCCATACAAAATATACTTTTTTTAACCTTTATTTTATGCATTTGTGTGAAAATTGAGAGCGAGAAATCATATGAACAGGATTTTCTTGTTTTTTTTTTTTTTTTTTTTTTTGGGGGGGGGGGGGGGGGGGTATAAATAAAAGTCAAATGTGTACATCTTTTCATGAAGTTAAAATACATTGAATTACATAGTCAAGTTTTCACATTTCCTATAGTTTTTACGTTTATGAACATGTTAATGAACAAACTGAAATAATGGAGTGTTCAATTGCCATGGAAACTCTTGTCTCACTTTTGGGGAATATAATTCCTCATCGGACATTAAAATTTTATAAAAATCGTAGCCACTTCCTTTCTTTATTATACTTTTTGATAGACAGGGTAAATTTTACCTCTTTACCTTCTATATTTTTGGGAGTTGATTATATCAACGACTCTATGTCAGTGGTCCAAGACAGGAAGTGCAACTTACAAACAGCTGCCAAGGAAAATGAGCATTGCGAATAAGAAAATAGTTCCCCATTAAACTTACTATAAATAAATCATAATTCTTGACAATATAGTCCACAATCACTTTGTATTCAACTTTAGTCTGTCATTTTAATTTCCCCTTAGGCATCTGTCACCTAAATAATCATACCGATTCCGATATGTATTCATACATTGTGCATGTTTTCTAATTTTAAGACAGCAAATTCCCTACTAACAAAGCGTCTGCAATGTGATGAGAAAACATGATGGTATTCTGGTGGTTAAAAACAGAAAAAATTTTGATACAGTATATTTAGACAATAAAACAATGGGCTTAGTAATCAGATGTGCTATTAATCTAAAGTCAATTTGGAAAACAGAGAACAAAACTTCATGTCTAGGCTAGCTGTTTTGTTTACAATACATGTGTATGTGTGCACCTGACTCAGGCTGATTGATAACTCAGCGGGCATTGTGTGCTTGCGAATCTCTAATATTTAGATAAGATCTCCCCACTGCTGCAGGAGTGACCTACTGCATGGATTAATATTACTTCTCGCCTTTAACTTTTGTGTCCGGAATGATAGTAAATGAAAGTATATGCAGGATGATTTTTAAATGCGTAATATATGAAGCTTGTTAATTTCTTTTGTTTTTGGAAAGTTGTACAGTTATATATACAGTATAATGATAGTCAATTTGCGTAATGACTGTTTGACCAGAGACCTATATACTAAGTAAACATGTATAGGTCCCTGGTTTGACTAAGCAAGATAAAGATTGGAAATAGATTATTGCAAATTTTTGGCACATTGAGTATTTTAAGGACGTGGATGGATGTTGGGGTATCCAATTTCCCTCTAATACCGATCTGTGTAATACTAGTGCATATACATTTTGGGAAAAAAGTCCAAATACACACGTACTAGTAAATTATGCTTTGTGGTTTAACAAATATCTCGTTGCAATTTTAATTAGATTTCACGGAAATCAGTCTCAAAAATATAAAATGTTCATTTTAAAAATGAATTATACCAGGCAAAAAGGCATAATTAATATGTCAGAATCGAACGAGTTCTATTAAGTATGAAATACATACACCAATCTGTTACATCATAACTACATGAACTATACTTATATTCAGATTTTTGAACATCATTGAACTTATTTTATTGTATGTGCATGAAATTTTTGGGTTTTAGCCATTTACAAAAAATATATACTCGTATATATGATAAAAAATATTAAAAAGCAACCTAACTATTAAACTTTATTTTCAGAAATTACTCCTGCTCAATCTGTGAAAAAAAGTCAACTGATTTTTTTTAAAACTCAATACCTGGTGTGTATAAATTTGTTACTAATTTTGCTGTAGGAAATGTAATTTCTGAATCTGATAGATTAACCCTACACTTTTTACAATTGCTATTTTACAAGATGAATATTGTGAACCAAAATCTATATTTGTGAAATACCTTCAAAGTAAAGCTCCATTAATTTTCTCATCACCAATTTAGATTGTATTTGTTATTTTACTACAATTAAATTTCATTAATTATCGAAAAACGCTTTCCACCTTATTCATGAATTGATTGTGATGTCGTAATCGTTTGATGATATTTTTATCAAGTTATGTCAATATTTATCCATATTAATATTTCCCCATACCTAAATTAAGATAATTGCATTTTCCCCACTGAGTGCGTCATTCGTTTTCTCTCAAATTTGTCTTGAGTGTCATTTTCATCCTAAAACAACTTTTTTATCTTAGATACTGAAGTTCTATACCTTCATCTAAGATAAGGACGAAGTCTGTGAGGAAAACGATTAATCTAACAAGATTTCGCTTATTGTTCAAGCTATTTTCAAATTACTGTAGATCACTTAATTTTCGAGACATCTTATTTTCGCGAGATAGTCATTACATGTAACTATTTACTAGCATGACAAAATATTTCTTTACGAATTGTGGTGATATCTTGAAAACTGTCAAAAGTACTTGTATATGTGCGAGAGAGAAATTACACTGTCTTGCTTAGTTATGCAGAAATAAAATTCTAATAAAAAGTGATTTACAGTAGAACAAACCATACCGCTTTGACTCTGTAAGATCACGAAATCCACTTATGCATTTGCTTCTTGAACACATGCCTCAATCAAGAGGCATTGATATAAGTATAATTTGGAAAGTGGGCAAGGTTACACACATCGAATTCAGGTTCAAATTCCATGCACCGAAAGACTTGGAGACCGGTCCTTTGGATGAGACCGTGTAAACAAAGGTCCCTGGTCGCAGTAGGTGCTGGCTCAAAAAAAGACCTCTCTCTGGTCAATGGATGCCGAGTATAAGTAAAAAAAATTGCAGTTCTCCACCGGCAAGTGATGACATCTTCATATGAGTCAAAAATTCTCGAGAGGGACGTTAAACAATATAAATCAATCAATCATACATCGATTGATTTAATAATCAACTCCCATCAGTACTTTCAGTACTTTGATTTTTTTATATCGCTATCTTATACCTCATTATAATATGCTAATACAACGCACTATCTGGTTGGTTCTAGACAATATGTCACAGTTTTCTTTTAGTTACGTATTACTCATGGCAATAACTTTTCCTAATACTCATCTATAATGAAAAAATGTGTTTGAAAAATAAACATGAATTCTAGTTACTTGTAGTCTTATATTGTGTTAAAAAATAACAGGTTGCTTTTTGTTTACCTACAATGTATATGATTTTTTATTTGATGAATAAATATTCCCTACGATTAAAAATATATGAACGAGTTTAACCGACTGTGACATTCAAAGAGAGGACTCTTGGACAGATGTAGAACACAGTCGCGGTTGTTTTGTCAGAGGTGGTCAAGAAGCCTTTAGCCCCCCCTTTGAAGTCACCAAGAAATGGTAAAATATTGATGACTTAGCGAAATTAAACGATCAACAGTTATGTTCTCTCATAAGCTATATTCCTGAAACTATCACTGTCTCTGCTAAAATGTTGAAGACATATTCTGCAAATATGTTTGAATGATAAATAAAAAAGAAAAGATTTTCAAAAAAAAAAAAAAAAAAAAGAGAAAGGGGGTTCTTTAACCGAAATTTTAGACATTTTTATCATTACATTATTTATACATTCTTAAATAATTTGATTTTATGTCAAGACGAATGTGAAAGTAAATAATGACGTATAATTAGATACGATAGACAATCCCTTATTTACACATGGCATCATATCTGGTGTGTGAAATGTGTTTCCGTATAATTTGATTTATTTACAAATTGTTCATGTTTGTCGTGTTGATGTGGAATTATTATAAATTCCCGAATTCTGATACTTTACAATTCTGCTGTGTTGGGAATGAACATTAAAAAGATGCATATACTTTCAACATAAGGAAAAATATAAAGAAAATCGAACGCCTTTTTGTGCGCAGATCATGAAATGTACTGAGCTCAACGGGTATTTGTTGTCCCGAGCGCATTAATCGACGCCCAAATTTTTACTTGGTTAGTGATACCTTTAGAAAACATGTGTATCTAGATGAAAGTTAACTCGTCAACATGCGCCATCCCATTGTTTAAGTTTTATTAGGTGATTACACCTCCTATACCCGATTTCGCGGATTCAACGATACCCTAATATCGAGTATTATACGCGATTTCACGGATAATACCCGATTTCGAGTATTCTCTCCGACCTGTTCAAATGAATCAGTAGTTTTGTAGTTTTGGTTGAAAAGAAAATACCCACTGATTCTCAAAATATAGTCTCAATTTGCTCTCAACAATGTACCGTGTTTTAAGTAACATAACATTTCAAAAAAATTACTTTCTGTCAGTCATATGCACCATTGTTGGTTGTAGATTAAAATACACTAATTGTTTTTTGTAAGTTGAACGATTGTCTTAGGAGAAAATCGCATTTTATAGCAGAATCGATATTTACCTTACTTTTGCCGATCATTGTGTATTTTTTTCATTTTAAACCTAAAATCTTGAAATCATGACAGGTCTGTTTCTTAGTAAGATTGTTCTAAAATTGAGCTGTACATGTACTATCTGAATATCATACCCTTCACACAAATGCATGTCACAATTTAAAAAAAAGTTTCAATATATTTATCAAATTGTAATTTCGTCGCAAAACTTATTTTTTCCATTTGGAAATCTAAAAGTACTTTGAAGTTTGCTGAAATAACTCAGCAGGACTAAGTTGTAACTTTTTAACATATGAATATTTCTTCTATTATATGGAATGGTAAAAAAGATACAGTTAATCTCTATTCATCAAATATAGCCCCCGTTTTTCTCTCCAATGGTTAAAAACTCATCGATATTTATGTGTTAGCATTTATTAAAAAATGAAGTTAGAGATCAAATTGTTTTCACATGGGTCAACTTCCTGACTTTCAAGCAATAGAATATGTCTTTAATTAAAAGTGAAGTAATTTAAAAAAAAAACAAAATTAAAATTACGATAAAACTTAGAACAATATTTACGTTACCGATATTTACATTACCCATATATACGCTACCATGTTTTAAAGTAAATTAGAATAAAATTCTAAAGCTATTTAAATAGATTTGCTAGTGACTCTTTATTATTTAAAAACTAAGAAATACAGTGTTTCTTAAATTGGCATTTCTTGTAATAAAAGTGCAGAGATGCAAAT
The DNA here is from genome assembly GCF_032062105.1 of Saccostrea cuccullata. Taxonomy (NCBI): domain Eukaryota; kingdom Metazoa; phylum Mollusca; class Bivalvia; order Ostreida; family Ostreidae; genus Saccostrea; species Saccostrea cuccullata. Next base: position 1,985 of record NW_026921605.1, on the reverse strand, counting down.
GGAATTGCAAAGATGAACATTTTTACTTAATACCTTAAATTGCCCCATCACCCCGTGATTTGAATATTGAATTGACATAATATTATATACACGTAGAATTGTGGTTTAATGATCGAATGATTCCATTTTGAGAAATTGGTCAATATGGCACAGTTTTTAGTGCATTGCTATTACTTTGCCATTCGCAACGTAAATCTGAAAAAAAAAACTGTATGATTTTAAGGTATGTCACTCGTGAAATATGTTATTTTTTTTAGAAGTGTATTTTGAATAAGTAATCAAATGGCATAACTCAAAATTGCAGAGAAAATAAGTTGTCAGTGTGCATCTTACTGATCTACGGTACAATGAAGTTGACCTTTTTGCACTTACATTTTAGCTCTTTGGTTTATTACTTTAACCGTTATCATTTTTATCAGATGTAACCATGGCAATAAATATTATTTTATTTTACGTAAAATAGTTTGAGTAATATTAAATTCATCATTGCAAAAATCTTGCAAATTGATGCGCGCAAATCATTGTGTGACCTTTTTGCAATAAAAAGTAACATATTTTGGTATCAAAAAGTAAATAGGCAATTAAACATGTTCTTTAATCAAGCTTTTTACGACGTAAGTGCTGATCAGTCACACGTATCGATTACTTTTAAATAATGAAAGAAAAAGTTGGGGTCAGTGATGTAAATTTTGAAATATTGGTCAAAATATGAGATTTACGGGCAAAAAATGGTATAAATTTTATCTTGACTTATTTGACATATCTTTCTTTAGCAAAGTTTGTTGAAGGAAGGTGTAAAACTTGTTCTAGAAATATATAATAAGTCCTTTATTAAATATTCCTAGCAATATCGTAACGGAAAATATTCTCTGAGTAAAAATATGTGAGGCTACAATCCGAAGATATCAAATTTAATAAATGTGCAGATTTGCAGAATTATCTGCTAAACATCCTTACACCACAAGAAATAGTCCCTCATAAATCTTGCTTCTTTGTATTTTTAGGCAGTTTTTTCGTTAAATGTTAAAACATTAACTCAATTAGTCAATTGACCCAGTCTAAAAAGAGGGCGCTCGATGATATGGACACTAATACCATTAACACCAGTACTAGTGATGAAGAAATTTCAAAGGAATGTGAAAATTTTCAGATGAGAGATGTCATGCACAGTATAACTAATATACAAAATACTCTTGCAAACCTTCTACTAAGGATTGATGGACAAGGTCGCCATCTAGACGAAGTCACCAAGGACATTAGAGGAAAACATGGCATTCAGGAGAGATTAGAAAACGTACAAGAACAGGCGAACGATACGATATATATAACCACTGAACTGCAGGAAAAACAGAAGAAGATGGAAAGAGAACTTAGCCGAATGAAAGATTACATAGTTCGACTGGAGTATTGTGTAAAGACTCAAAGTGAACAGATTCTAGAGCTAAGATCTAGAGCAATAGAAGACAATAACATTGTGAGTGGAGTAGACGAAAAGGCGCCCGAAATAAAAAAATCCTGAAAACCTTGTCAAGATCATTAGTAACGTGTTTGCAGTAGAGATGGAGATACCGGCAGAGACTGTTGATAGCCTACAGATATATAAAGTGTTCCGAATGGGGGAATACGACAAACATAGGAAATATCCTCGGCCAGTCTGTGTCCAGTTTGTAAATAAATTACATAAGGACATTGTGATGAGACACATTAAAATTCTCAAGGATAAGAAGTCCCCAATAAGAGTGTCTCAACACCAACCTGAAGAAGTCCGTGAAAAAAGGAAGCATTTATATGATGTCCAAAAGAAATATGCGGACCGTAACATAGAAACTGTGCTAAAAGGTCAGAAGCTCATTTTCACGCAGAGCAAAACGGTGTATAGGGAAAATATTGGTAGCAGACCAATGGCCGATGAGATCATCTGTGGAGAAGAGGTAAAGATCACGATCAGTACGGGGAAGACATCAGAAGACAATGGAAACCGGTTT
>NW_026921604.1:0-10106 GCF_032062105.1 Saccostrea cuccullata | reverse complement strand
ATGAACTTAGAAATCCTTGATGATTTTAAAAATAGTTGGATAGGCTTTATCATGTAAAGATTGCTTTTAACTTGCATAAATTGGGAGAGGATTTCATCATTCTGTTTTTATATGTACTTTGTTTTTTGTTCCTTGTTTTGATTTGTTAAATTAATTTTTAAATGTAGAATAAAAAAATTAAAAAAAATTATGGAGTTTTTTTCGGAGACAAGGAATGTAAGATGTTGAGAAAACAAACGACAATCTAAAAGAAATCTACAAACGTTACAAATCTGAGAACAGGGTATATCACACAGACCCCAGAATATCAAAGGTAGGATAAGTTGCCTCTGAGAAGTAAACATCCCCTTTTGATGTGATCACTGTAAGTATATGGAATATTCTGCAGTCATACCTAGTATAATATCAAAGGCCCTGCAATTAATATGAAGCATGCCATGCCCCCTTCGAAAAAAGGACTCATTGCAATTTACGAAATGCTGACATAAAACGAGGGTGCTGAACTTTCTATAATATCGAATAATCTTTTAGCAGCCTGTTTCGACGTAAAAAGCGATCGTATCAGCAGCTTAATTGCCCTTAAGTACGGAATAAGTTTCATGAGATAAACTCGATATGAGGCATTTTATTATTACTACATGAAAAAGGAAAGTTGACGATGGAAAAATGATGTCAGTTCGTTTGTCAAACAATTTATATTATTTTGTTGGCCGTTATCGACCGACCATATTCAGTTTAAAAACAAAACACGAAATATCTGCCACAGGTTCTGTTGTGTCTTTTTTAAGTTCACTGGTGTATATAGAGGCGACATGTTAAGAAAAGTAACTATTGTTAAATCATGAAGGGTATATTCGTTCGATTGCTGAACTTTAACGAGTTCTTGGGGACGTAATTTCGTATATTCACTTACACCTCTTGAAGAAAGTATTACCCTGCAATTATAGTTTATTGATATGTTTATGATATTAATTTGTGGATGAAAGGTACGCAGTCTCATTCCATGAAATCTAATGATTCCGCAGTAATTATTAAAACATCGTCGACCTGTTCGACTTTTTAGCCGGGCTTTGCTGGAAGCAAAGTCCTGGCTCTAGGCATTATGTTCGACTGTCTTACTATAAATTGCACAGTAAACAAGAACCCAAACAGCGTCGAAGCAGACGCTTTCGATAAACAAAATAGTTCCATTGCAAGATGCTATAAAAACAAATATTTTTAACACCCCAATCTTTGGAAAAGTTAATGATTAATATTTTTGCTTGAGAATTAAACTGAAAGACAAATTAGAAATTTGCTTTATTGGGATAATCATGATATAACAATTTGTGCACATACGCTGCTGAATGCATATTGTAAGCGAACTATTTTTAATAGCGCGGGCTTTTCGAAATGTTGAAATTGTTGAAAAGTTTCATGTTGTTTTCGTCGATGTAACGATAGTGGTTATATTCTGTTTTGATTTTTAGCAAATACAGAGTATAGTGAATTGGAATTTTAAGAATTAACATGCGTGAAGTTGATGTACATGTATGTGTTTCTACATGTTGTTGGCGATAAAAGTACTGTTTGTTTGAAACTAAAAGTATGTCCATAAAATACACATGTGCAGTATTTTAACTATTCCAAGACTGAATCTTTTAATTATGAGAAAAAGTGCTTATTAAATAGAAAATATACGAGAATTTCTTGGAAATATTATTGATTTAATTTTAAAATCATAACATATGTGGGTCTAGATTGTTAATTTTACTTACTGCTATATGGAATATTGTTTTAAATCATAAGCATACACTCTCTACCTGTTAAAAATCAAAAACCAAAAGGAAAAAAAATTAAATATGTACTAATTTCGGATCATGCAGACAATATACTCTAGGAATTAAAGCCCGGCTTTCAGTTCTTTCAATACTTTGATTAAAATAAGAAATCATAAAAGGGTTGTTTAGAAGGCCTGTAACAATAATATTATATTGAAAATGTCCTACTGTATTTTAGGACATTTGTATTGAAAATGTTCCTATTGGTGATGTCTAGTGAAGTATATTTATTGATGAATTATAGTGGGTACTGTTACAATAACAATGTCTTAAACAGAGTATAGGAAGATTTTAAAATGTAAGTTTTGTTTTTATTCCTCTCATAATTCAACACTTCATTATGAGTTAGAATATACACGCCCACGTCTCTAAAATGTTTGCAATATACAGGAAACCACAACAATTTATTAGACGTAAATACTCAGAAATACCTACTGTATGATTCATTTTGGATACTTATTCTTGGTGTCATTTGAAAACTTTTATTGATTTTTTTTTGATTTCGTTAACTTTCCTTCAAGAAGAAAGGATAACTTTTTTGTTATTTTATCAATGAGTTTAAAAATATAGCTTTAATGTAACTTTTTTTTACAGCAATTTTCTTTTATGCATCAAAATACGATTCAAGAATTTAATTTTTTAAAACGGGTCTGTAAAAAGTTACCTACCTATATATGGTGCTTATAAATATCTCTCACTTGATACGCTGTGCAAGAGCATGTTCCGCGTATGTACAATTTGTAAAACAAGGTATGTTATTGACAAACAAGTTGATGAAACAAGCAGCAGTTTCGTTTAAAGTCATCATTTCGTAAGTATTTTGGTCGAAACAATAAACTTGTCAGCAAATACAACTTATTATTCTGTCAAATGTTTTATATTAATTGGTGGGCCATTATTTACACAGTTAATTGACGACGGATTATTTTGTTATTTCCCGATCATGACAAAGAGCACACGGCGGTTGTGACCGGTCGGCAGGGGGTGCTTACTCCTCCATGGCACCTGATCCCACCTCTGATATTTCGGAGGTATGTGTTTGTTCCATTCCTTTTTTGTATTGTTTTATGGACTTTGATATTGAATACTGTTCGAAATCTCTATATTTTTCATTGTATCTAACTTTACGTAAAAAGATACAGAGATAACGAACTGTAATCAAGCTCAAAAAGCCTTTAAAACAATGCAAAAAGTAAACTTGAATTTAAAGTTTAACTTTAAAGCAAAATATTTTACTCAAAAAATGATTGTTTTAATCAGAGAAATTAAAAAAAAATCAGACTGCATTTGTTTCTTTTCTAGATAATTTTAAATCCTTAAAATAGTCTACAAAATGATTGGCATCACACCAACTGACAAAAATGACGAATACTGAATACTGCAAGAGGAAATCATGCACTGTGTTTCTGTATGATTGCAATTACCACATAAATAATGAAGACAATCTTCCAAACCCACAAATTGCCAGTGTGAATGTGATGCGACATGTTAACAACACACGAAGACGTAGGCGTAGATATGGAGAATCATTACAGTATATAAGGAATAAACATAATGTCTCATTTTATTAAACGTTACCATATGTTCATAAATAATTAAGTCTTCTTCGAATTTGCGGTAACGTTTCCTCGGTTTTCTATGGTTTAATGGAATATTTGTAGAGGCTTAGTCAAGTCTATAATTACACTCTTTAACAGCAGAGGACAGGCTAGTGGGTTTTATATTATATTACATGTTTGTTTAGGCACCACGCGTGTCAAATAATATCAACAGCAACCCGTTGGTTCATTTTATCGTGTCATACTTTCCCTCTATTTACCGCATTTGGTGTTTAAACTCTGACATGCCTAAAAGCATGCTCCGAGTACAATCGAATTCAAACAGAGGAAATTTTAATTCAAGACTACTGACAAATAAGCGGGTATAACAGGGTTCTAAAAGTCCAAGGTCAATGTCAGCATTGAGAAAATTTTACGCCGTTTTTATTAGCTTGCTTGCAAACTTTTGTTGCATCACATTTTGTTTTACATTATTCATATAAAAATTGTAAAACCAGTGTTTTCATAATATATTTAGCTTTGGAATACGTTTTCCTTTTAATATATACCTAAAACTACAAAGGATTTGCTTGGGTCAACAATTTTTTTTATTTTTTTCAAAGAAATTTATCCCTCCTCTTACATTTTTGGGTTGAAGATTTTTGCTTTGATCACAAATTGCAAATGTTTTTAAAGTGTTATTTTTTAAGTTTGCTCTCTTAACTTTTTGTCTTTATAAGATTTTCCATTATTTTTTGTTATGAATCATATTTATACTCCTTAATTTTCATAGCACTATATCTTATACTACACTGGTTGTAATTATTGTTATTGATGGTATTTATTTTTATTCATTTTCATGAAATTATTATCACATGTATGTGATTTAAAAGTTCTCCTCACTTTAAGGTATCCAGTTTTCCAGGTTTAATTGTGATAAGGAGCATAACAATAACTAAGATAATTTTATAGATTTACATCTAATTTTATACAATTTTTCATATACCAACTTCTTTCTTTCTTCATATTTCTTTTTAAAAGAAAAAGCATACATTATACTTTTAATTATTATGTAAATCGGTATTTAAGTGAAATTACATGAATTTGTAAACTTTATCTATGGCGTTTTAATCAAAAGGTACAGTCATTATAATCAACCCCCCCCCCCCCGATTTAAAAGTGGGAAGGTATATAGTAGTCGGGATGTCGGTCCGTCTGTCTGTACCTCCGTCTGTTAAGCTTTGGGGTACTCATCTCTTATCAGCAACTCCTCTTATACCACTGAATCAAGTTCGATGAGATTTTCATTGAATCTTTATAACATAATGCCATTGTGCACCTTCTAATTTAATTTTTGTTTCGACACATATTTGGGGTTTCCCATGGCAAAACATAGACTCTGCTATTATACGGTATTCCTATGGGAGGCGGATGTATCATTTAGTGAGACCATTGGTCGCAGTACCTTTAGTTTCACTATGTATTGACACATGTCAAGGAAAAATGTATTACCAGGAAATCTAGACTGAAAAAATGTCGGTAATAATACACAGCGGTGTTGTTAATTGTGATCTGAAGAGGAGTTCAGTTTCATGCAATGAGAAAATCATGCAGCTGTTAATTAAGCTTTGAGTCACATTGTTTCAACATGATAGTGGTTAATGAAGATATGATGTTCAACATCGCAAAAAAAAAAAAAAAAAGGAGAGAAAGAAAAAGAAAACCTGACAGAAATAGGTTTGAGTTGAAAATATGACAACCAGAGATTGTGATCAAATGAAGTTTTGTTCAGCTGAAAATGTTTGAAAACATTATTTGTGTTTTTGAACTTTTTTAAAATAGCGGTGTATCAATAAAATAGACTAAAAAGGTATGCTTCTTATTCATTTATCATTGATTGTTCAAGTAACGCTGTTGAATGATTTGATGAAAACAGTAATAGTCTACTACATATGATAATACTTATCACAAAGTATCTCAGTATTACCGAATAAAGTATATCTTTATTAAAAGATCTAGTTTATGTTTATTTTTTAATCATTATAAACTAATTTTCAAAATAAAGTTAATCACGAATATGGTCCTAATAAAGTGTAAAGAATGTGCTTTCATAGGTTTAAAAAATACTTCAGGTGGAACGCGTGGGGCTAATTTTCGTGTATAAAGCATTTAGGTAAAGATGTAGCACTGTGATTAATTATTTGTTCAGGGTTAACAATCATAAATGTATTAGCTCTCATTGGTGTTCACTAAATTTGTGTCTTACTTTAGCATATTTATCTGGGATTACAGTACTTTAACACTGGGGATATGAGGTGTAAATATTTTTGTGTCTGAAATGACAATTAATGCTTTAAATTTAATTACAAATGTAAATATTATTAATTATACTCTCAGTTTCGTGGCATTATAATTATTAAGGTTAACTTCCTTATAACTGTCTGACAAGATTTTTTCATATTAATGAGAGTTTTTAAAATAAACTCCAAACTAAAAAGGGTTCAAATCAAACAAATCAAACATTTCTATCTTTATACATTTTAAAATAACAAAAGTCTATTGATAATTATTTTATGCGTGATTTGAATAAAATGATGAAATTTTAGCCTCCATCTGTACTTTCTTTCATTCTTTCGGCAAAAGACCGTTTCTGATTATTATTTATTATATTTTTGTTTAGCAATATACTTCATTCACGGTAGATTTAGCTAGATAAATTATTGACTCTTATTTGTCCACGTTTTTTTGCTACTATTTTGCATGACAATTACTATGTGTTTTAAGGAGAAGAACCAGTGAGTTGTTAGAACTTGTTTCTTATCCTTTTGCTTATCAATAAAATATGTTCAAAACAAATTCACGGTATATAAATTTTAAATTGCAAAAATGAATTAAGATCAAACAACTTCGTTAAACCAATCAAAAATATAATTTAAAGAAAAGATTTTTGTTTACTAATACGTTCAATGCGACCTACACTGAACTTTATCATTGACTCATACAGGGTGTCCCATAATATATGATACCATTTCATGATTATATAAAATATAATGTAATGAATTTTGAATAACAACAAATGCACCATAAACACTGCATATACTGTCCAATTGTATTCACACAATTTGATAGACATTAAAAGGAACACGACAAAATGAGTTCACTTTGAAAAATGTTATCATTTTTCAATTATGTTCCCTACATGACGTCAAATCTGGGTAATGATCATGTCAAGACATTGCACAAAATTCCATGACTTAGGACAACAGTGCGGTTTTCTTTGGCTATAATCTGGATTTTCATTGGAAATATACCTATTTACAAGTTAAAGATTTAGATTTCGGTTAAGTAACAATATCTTAAGCCTGGGTTTGATAATTAGTTTTAAAATGAAGCCTAGGGTATACCCAGCTTGTTTGTCATGATTACCGGTAATCCATTTTGCTTGACATGCATTTTTAGCAATTTTTTGACGTAATTATGTGGCTACATTATTCCAACTATGTGACAATTTTTAACTGAAATTATTTGTTGCTAAAAATTCTATTTATTCAAATATTTAATGAGACAAAATTCAAAGAAATTGGTCAAGACTTCCGTTTATGACAATATTTTAAAATGGTATCATATATTAAGGGACACCCTGTATAACCTTACTTTTATCAAGATTTTTTATTTAACTTAGTATTTGGTAACAGGCAAGCATTGCGTATATATTCCCTCTTAAAAAACTTCTCCAAATAACTTCTATTTTGAAAGGTGATTCTCCAAACTATCTCTCTCTCTCTCTCTCTGGACATGTGTGGATATCTGTTTTTGTGTCAAAAAACAAACTCGTCTTCTGAGCCCATCGGCCATATTAAAAATCCATAGATAGGATCGTCAGCTTGGATTTCATAAGAATGTTTTATCATCTTTGTCGCAACAGCTTCCAAAGAAAGATTTTTTAAATAAACTCATTGGGTGCTGTCTTTGTTATATGTAGAATTGTTATACCCTTCCTTTATTTGAATTTTACTAATTGTGCATCTTTTAATTAATCTCTAGTGTATATAGAAGACAAAGTGTCTACCATTCAACATCTAAACGGATAAAATAGATTATTGGATCGGGTGAGCTAATGATTTGATAAAATTAAAACAGTATATTCATTGTATGATCCCAGACAAAAAAAAGCAAAGTAAATAAAAGTCTATTAAAAGAATTTAAAATTTATATAGACAGAATTGAATTCTTATTTACAAACATTATTGATTACTGTATTTTTATTGCAATTTATGGTATTTTCAATGTACAAATCATATGAGATCGATCTGCAATTCATGTTCAAAGAGAAAACAATGTTTTAATGTTCGATTCGTGTGATATATATGAATTTTATGATAAATCGTTTTCAGAAAAACATGTGGTTTGAAAACCACTAAACCAAACTAATTGATAGAGATTCCCCATTGTTAAAATGCCTCGTTATAATTTACATTTTAGCTTTATTATTGTTACTTACTTCCATATTTCTCTTACCTTTTGTAGCTTTATTCCAAATTTAAATGTATTTAGTCTTTAAGTCTCTCTATTCTAAGTGAAATCAATTTTGAATCATAGGGAGGTTACAAAAACGTTTTTACCTACTTCTCCGACTAAGTCCCGCATCTGCAAATTTTTGGTCATTCATTGCAAATTCAAATTGTTACTCCATGTACATTGTTATTCTCTTTTAGGTAGATGTTTCCCACAAATGTTAGGCTATTTCTTGTACTCCATTTACGGCGTTTGTATGTGGTCCTCCACGGTACCGGTCTTCTGCAACCGTGCAACAATGAAAAGTAAGTGAGTTTATTTAAGTACCCGCGTATCAAATTCAGTGAACAGGTTTTACTGTTGATATTTGTCAACGTTACATAAAATGCATTTGTTACTCTTAAACCTTTCTTGTTTTTGGATAGCATTTCAATTCAATGATACGTTTTAGACTTTAGATACATAATTTTTAATAAGTTAACAAAAAGATCTTGAATAACACTTGGTTTACCCCAGCAGTGAAATCTGTCTGTCCCATCGTCTGTTTGAAAGTCAGTCCCGCTTGCTTTTGTGCATATTTTCTAAGTGATTGATTTTTTTGAAAGGAGGTGTATCTTGATCATTATAAAATCAAATCTGCATTTCGTTTCACTTTAATGAATTTAATCAGAATTGAGCCCACCTATTTTTAGATTATTTTTATGCATTTTCTTCATTGCTGATATTGAGTTGAATAAACTCTTGGGTTGTGGGATTACCTTGATGAGTTACAAATCAAGTTTGTTTTTGATCTGCTTAACCGATTACCTATTAAGCGCATGCTTAACCGATTTTGACCGATTTATTGCATTTTCAAATTTTAGTAAAACCAGATCTCACTCGCCGTTAGAGGACATACCGGTATTTCTGATGCAAAGCTCTAAAAATGATTGTCAAACGTGAAAAAAACTTCATGTTATTTTAATGCTTGTCAATTTTTATCATTGAACTTTGCATGATGTACCAAATTTGATTTATTACAGTTATGATTTATACGAAAGAAATTAAACTACAGCTGATGATATATTTCAGAATATGTAGCTTTATGATCTTTTCCTTTTAACGTTCCTGGTCAACTGCTTTTCGATAACTTATTTATATTAACGAATGTTAGTCACTAGAACATGCTTTTTATGCTGAATTATTTGCTTTGAGGGGTTCACAAGACATCTTTTTACTTTTCTTCAGGTTATAAGTAAATGTTTGATTTTTGAAATGAAAGTCCTCAAATTTCCCAGTTTTTCAATGTGAGAAGGACAGTATTAAAGATATGATTTTGACATAATAAGCCTGTGAAATAAAAGTATGATTGAAAATTTGTAAATTTTAGGTCTTTAGGAATTAACAAAGATATGTGCATATTTTTAATCTGCAAGATCTGGATATAAAGCTCAGTTTTGAATAAACTTGTATTTCATAACTTACATCTTGCAATTTCTTCTGTAAAATAACGAATGAGACACTAAACAACTGCGAAGTTCTACAATTGATAATATATCACATTTGTTTATATCCCGAAACCAAATTTCGTTATGCGACATTTATGATTAATACTAACATCAAAAGATTGATTGATGAAATTTGTATCCCGGGAAAAATCGAACTTTATTTTAATATATAAAGAACGAAAGAGTCTATTCAATATCAACTACTTATACAGATTATATAAAAAAAAATTTGACTCCTTGAAGTTTTCTAGTTATTTCCACAAAAGTTAGAAAAAGATGGACTTCCAGAAGATTTTGATGTTCGTAGTAGCATTGGTTTTCATTTTACTAACCAAAACAGTGGAATCCACCATAAGTGAAAGCGTACAGTGTAAGAGAGACTGCACAAAGGAAACATTAGAGTGTTCGAATGAATGTCGACTTGAAGAAGAAGCCATTGACAAACCGGAAGTTCTTGAATGTCTGCGTGAATGCAAGTTGACAACAGAAGCCTGTGAAAACGAGTGCACATGTCTTGGACTTTGTGATAGAGAATTGAAAGGCTGTACTGAGAGTTGCAAGAATCATACATTTCAAAATGAGAACGATAGAAAAGAATGTAATGAAGAGTGCTCTTATGAGGATGAGTCTTGCAGAGAATCATGTGACATGGACTAATATTCTTTTAAAGATTTCATTTACTTAAAAAAAATACTTGTACACCTTTTAAATAGCTTCTAAACATATTTGCAAAACCGATTTTTTAA
>NW_026921603.1:0-10306 GCF_032062105.1 Saccostrea cuccullata | reverse complement strand
AAGGTTCATTTTTTGTGGCTCCTGTTTTTTTGAGAAGATTTTTTAAGGATCCCAAAATTTTCATTGACTATTTCTTAATCTCCCCTTGGAAGTAAGAAACTTGGTTTTCCCTCACCCAAGGATTGTACATGCTGTGATGCATGTGCCAAGTTTGGTTGAAACTAGCTCAGTGAAAGAAAATGTGAATATTATTTGTAATGACAACAAACACCAAAGACAGATAATAGACAAATTTGATCCCAGCTAGGCCTTTAGATTGCTTAGAAAAACCAGAAGTCTCTGTCGAGACTGAAGCTCTACTGGTTTGTACTTATAGCAAAGGAAGAGGAAAGTACTTAAGCAGTTGGGAATTGAAAATTTGCACAGGCAAAAAAGAGAATAATGATCCTTGAATAAGTCTCTTTATGTTCTTAGTGTAGTCTACTTGCAAGCCACATTATATTATAATCAGACTAAAACTGTATTTGAAGTAGCAAATTTGAGAGTAACAGAAATTGCTATCTTTATTAACCAAAGTAATAATGTTCAATGAAGTCAGAAACGGATATAAAGAATTATGTACCTTAGTGTAGTCTAGTTGAGTGCCAAGTTATATTGAAATCATACCAAAACTGTAGGAGGAATAGCAACGCCAATACCGTTCGTCGAAATCAAAAACCGATATACAGAATTATGTATCTTAGTGCAGTCTACTTGTGTGCCAAGTTATATTGAAATCAGACTAAATTTGTAGGAGGAGTAGCATTTTGAAAGAATTTCACAGAAATTTCTATTTTTATTAACAATGCCAACACCGTTCGTTGAAATCAAAAACCGATATACAGAATTATGTATCTCAGTGTAGTCTACTTGTGTGCCAAGTTATATTGAAGTCAGACCAAAACTGTAGGAGGAGTAGCATTTGGAAAGAATTTCACAGAAATTTCTATTTTTAGTAACAACGCCAACATCGTTCGTCGAAATCAAAAACCGATACATAGAATTATGTAACTTAGTGTAGTCTATTTGTTTGCCAAGTTATATTGAAATCATACCAAAACTGTAGGAGGAGTAGCATTTTGAAAGAATTTCACAGAAATTTCTATTTTTAGTAACAACGCCAACATCGTTCGTTGAAATCAAAAACCGATACACAGAATTATGTATCTTAGTGTAGTCTACTTGTGTGCCAAGATATATTGAAGTCAGACCAAAACTGTAGGAGGAGTAGCATTTTGAAAGAATTTCACAGAAATTTCTATTTTTAGAAACAACGCCAACACCGTTCGTCGAAATCAAAAACCGATACACAGAATTATGTATCTTAGTGTAATCTACTTATATGCCAAGTTATATTGAAATCAGATCAAAACTGTAGGAGGAGTAGCATTTTGAAAAATTGTTTACAGACAGACAGACAGACAGACGGACAGACGGACGGACGCCGGACGCATTACTATCGCATAAGCTCTTCTGGTCTCTGACCAGTAGAGCTAAAAATTAAGGTGTTGAAAAAAAAAATAAAGGTATGAAACTCTTTTCGTAGGGTACTTCGTAGGGTCTTCCATAAAGCCCTTCTGGCTTTATGGGATTTGAAAACGTGACCAACCCGTTTTACATCCCAATAAAACTCAAACAAGAGGCCCAGGGGCCACATCGCTCACCTGAGCAATTGGCTAGGAAAAAACACAGATATCAGAACTGAAAGTAAACGGGGGGGGGGGGGGGGGGGGGGGGCGCTTGAATTTTACACCCCCCCCAGGGGGTCATGATTTGAACAAACTTGAATCTAGACTACCTGAGGATGATTCCCTATAAATATAACGAAGCCTGGCTTTGAAGTACTTAAAAAGAAGATTTTAAAAGATTTTCCCTATATGTTCCTATGTAAAACTTTGATCCGCCATTTTGGCCCCATCCTACCCACGGGGGTCATGATTTGAACAAACTTGAATCTACACTACCTGAGGATGATTCCACATGAGTTTCATCTTTCCTGGCCCAGTGGTACTTGAGAAGAAGATTTTTTCTATATATTCCTATGTAAAACTTTGATCGGCCATTTTGGCCCCACCCTACCCCCGGAGGTCATGATTTGAACAAACTTGAATCTAACTGAGGATGATTCCACATGAGTTTCATCTTTCCTGGCCCAGTGGTTCTTGAAAAGAAGATTTTTTAAAAATGCCAATAATTTTTCTCTAATTCATAATTATCTCCCCTTGGAAAAGGGCCTAGCCCTTCATTTGAACAAACTTGAATCCCCTTCACCCAAGGATACTTTGTACCAAGTTTGGTTGAAATTGGCCCAGTGGTTCTTGAGAAGAAAATGAAAATGTGAAAAGTTTACAACGACAACGACGACAGACAACGGACAAATTTTGATCAGAAAAGCTCACTTGAGCCTTTGGCTCAGGTGAGCTAAAAATGATACGTTATTTCTTAAATAAAATTCTTTTAAATCAAATGCTTTACAATGTTACTTTCTATCCATATCAATTCAAATATAAACAATCTTCATTACTACCAAAGTTCATCCCGTAATTCCTTATACTTCTCGAGATATTCTGAAATCAATTCCAAAATTGACCTTAATTTTTTTACTCGACATCAGCTTGGGCCTTAGAAGAGCTACACTAATTGTAAAGCGGGAACAATGGGACAAATGTTTCCCGGAATTTATTCTAAACTCAATAAATATTTGTTCATTTGCATTCGAGCTTTACAAGGTTTTCTCTAATTTGATCATATGATATTACTATGATACAAACAACATTTTAGCGGTCTAAATGTTTTGAAAATTGAAAGGTTTACACATCGTCGCAAACCACGGCCAAAATGTACGCTCCTCTCCCATTCAGGCCGTGGTTGAACGAGGAGAGAATTCTTCGCAGCTCATTAAAATATTGACCAATGCGAGTAAAGTATAGTCGGATGATGAACTTTATCGCGACCTTTCAATATCCAATCGCAGTATAGGAAATATTTCTTGTATACTGTTGACGCCAGCTGTTGATTTCGATTGCGATGGAAACAAAACTTGCCACTGACTGAATATGACGTCACAATAGAAAGGTGTAAATATTCAAGATTACGACACTTTTTGTGATCAAGCAGCCATGGGTAGGAGAGAGCTAATTTAATGCGGACTCCGGACCGTGGCTTGAGACGATGAGGTATACAATGTGTTCCGGAAAATATTTGTTCTACCATGGCTTCATTTACATTCTTAATCAACATGGCGGTGTAGTTGTTGATGCAAATGTTTTCAAATTAATTTTTCGCGAAAGGAATTACTACTGACTTAACCTTACAATCTGGAGTAAGAAATCAACTTTGAATTGTTGAAAAATTTTGCAAATACTTTGCAACTCTTCGCTGGACTTTAAACATTATCTGTTCACATGTGAATGACCAGGGGCCCAAGCTAATGTCGAGTAAAAGAAAGTAGGTCATTTTTGAAATTGATTTCAGAATATCTCGAGAAGTACCCGGTATATGGAATTTCGGAGTGAGCTTTGGTAGAAATGAAGAATGTTTATCTATGAATAGATTTGAATAGAAAGTAGTATTTTAGAGCATTTGAATAAAAAAATATTTTATTAGCGAAATAGTGTACCCAGTATAAGAGTTCAATATTCTTTATTTTTTTTTACACAAACAATTGTTTTAAGCAATCAAAAGGTCTGTGAATTCCCGTACGAAAGTTCGAGGCGGAATAGGCACGGCATGGGCACGGCTAAGACACGGAATCTGCACGGGTTTTTAAAAAGCCGCACGGGTTCTGCATGTCCAAGACACGGACACGGCTTCCGTGTCTGAAAGTGAGGAATCCTCGCTCACAGAAACCCGTGTGGAGGCAGGGAATCCGTGTCCCAGGGAGACGGTTTTTAACTAAGGCGGGTTTTGGTTCAAACTATTTATTTATATCTCACGGCTTTTTACTGAGCATGCTCAATCATAACTTCCTTTATTTGAATATTAAATTGGAGGGATTCATGGTCATGAGCTAAGTCAATGTGTCTTTTTGCTCTATTTAAAGGATATTTAACTAATAGATGTCAGTTGGAATTGTATTTATGTCAGTCTGGGATAATTTCTTCACTTTTGAACTAAATGCAGTAAGTGTAATCTAGAATAAATAAGTCAATTTTTCAATTTTCATGATCTTCCTGTATTGCGATGTTGACAATGAACATGATGAAATAGTTTAGGTTTATTTGAATGACTTTAGTTGGACTTTCACTAATCCTTTATAGTATATATTTTATGTGACATCACTGTGCTAGTGAAAGTTTTATTTAAACTAAATTCTTTCTCAGATTGTGCAAACTTAGCTTAAACTAGATTAAATTACAATTGAATATTGTACATTATCATTAAATCTTAATTAAAAACTAGCATGGATTGTAACTGATAAAGTTAATCTTTAACAGAAAGTAAATGGACACATTCATATAAGATTTTTAACTTTTGAAATTCTAAAACTAAGCAAATAATATGTAAAGCAATGTGAAGTTAGTTTGGTTTCAGTCACCATTTTGGCATCCACAGTCTCTAAAGGCCATGACCTAGATCTAAACAAATGCACAGGTCCCGTGACTCCTTATATGGTATACGGCACGGCTTTTTTGACACGGGTTTCCAAAAAACCGTGTCTCCATATATGGAAAAGGACACGGGTTTCAGACACGGGTTTAAAGAATCCGTGAGTCCATATATGGAAACTAGCACGGCTTTCTGACACGGGTTTTCTAAAACCGTGTGATCTCATTTAAATATTTCGGCCAATATCCCGTGCCGTGTCCGTGCCTCGACCACTTTTAGGCACGGCTTTCCATACATACTTTACATAGGAGCACGGAATGCTAAAGCACGGGTTTTTGGATACGGAATCCGTGCCTGAGCCGTGTCTAAGCCGCCCGGACTGTTTCGTACGGGTTTGATCATAAAATTTCACTTGAGCTTTCCGTCTGCTCAGGTGAGCTATTTATGGCACAATAATCAGCCAATAACCTATAATAAGGATTTAATAAATAAAAAAAACTTGATTCTCATCCAATTTTTTTTTTTAAAAATTGAGGCAGGTGGTGGATTTCATAACAATTTTTTTTCATTTCTTCCATTATACAGATATTTTTTGACCTTATCAAATGGTGCAGATTTAAGCGTTATATCTGTTGTCAGATATATATCTTTGTTATACATCTAAAAGTCATACATAGTTATAGAGGTCAATTTAAATATGTTTATCTCTTACTACACATCATCTCGCATCAGGAATCTTTCACAACTACTGATGATCCTGTTTAATGATCTTAACAGCCGTGAAAATCACACTGAAATATGGGGGATAGAGAACAAAAGTTGAATACTAGTTGATTACCGATCCCGATCTGAATTAAGACTAAGAAAACAGATTTTGTTTTAAAATTTGAGACGAGGATGAGAATCTAGGTTTTTATTTACTATGGCCTTGCACAGGTATGGTGTGCATTATTCAAGCTGTATTTATTATTTAAATGGTAATATAAGTACCGAACTGTCCATTTTCATGTCCATTATGCCGTAACATGACCAGCTGTACAAATACGATATGTATGCGCTTATGCATAACTCAGTTTGTGAGCACAGCTGTCCATGTTGTGACATGATGGACATCAAAATTTACAACTCAGTGCTTAAATAATACAAATGCAGCATTCCTTGTTTATCAGAAGCAAAATTAATACTGCAAATTGTATCATGACTTATTAAGTCTTACTGAGGAGGTCCTTCCCTCTTCTTGGGTGGTTTATGGCTTGGTGCACTCTTAGTCCATGGAAATATACTTGGTACTGTGCCTTTCTTCAATTTTCTTAGTCCTACAAGGTGTGTAGACATGTTAATTTTAACCATTATAAAATATTTAATTATCTATTTCCAAATTAAAATATTACATGTGTGTTGTACTTGACTCCAAATAACAACTTTATTTTTGAACTTTAAATAGAAATGTCTCCTTGATTTTTCAGAAAGTTTATATATTTAGAATTGAACATTTATCGATATAAATTTATTATAAATCTAAGTGATCAATGCTAACTAATGTGCATTATTAAAACTTTTAAGTTGATAATAAATTAATATTCAACAATATTATAAAGTAACAGCAAAAGAACTCAAACTTTGAAGCTGCTTGTAGCCTTGTACCTGTCAATGTTCTTACAATATCATCTTCCTTAAAATGCTTGGAACACAAAAATGTGGACTTTGATATCTGAAAAATATCAATCAAGTTGTAGAATATCTAATTGGCATTGTTATTGTTTCAATTACAATTCAAAAGTTATACATGTATTAAAAAGTATGTACACTATTTATTATGCTTCTTTTAAAACATCTATATAATGTTAGGAAGGTATTAATTAATTAACGGGTGCACAAGGTTTTAACTGCTTACCTTGGCTTTATTAGGTCAATTGGCCCTTTCACCATAATTGTCGTTCTACTCTTTTGCAGGGCAAATTTATGTACAATGTTTGATGGCATATTTTTGTTTATACAGATAGATAATTGAATGTCAAAAAAAAGCCAATTACTTTTACATCAAATTTAACCAAAATATAGTATTTTGCCCTGCAAAAGAGTTAGTACCACACTTATTGTGAAGGGGCTATGCAAGGGGTTGCTTGAGAAAAAAAAATTTCAAGTTGGTGCATAAAATAAATCAGGATATTGTAAACAAAAGAATTTTTCTTCGACAAAATTTGATGACAAGTAGTTCATAGGTAAACAGAAAGGAACTGGACATCCTGATTACAAGTGTTGTGTGTATAATTATTCTAAATAGGGAATACCGATTGTCAGAATAGTTTATGGCTGGAATTTTATTTTGTTTTGTTGATGCCCATATGACCTTTAAATTATAGGCCTGATCAATTCAATATAAATATTGAACATGTATCATGATACAGTGTATATGATTTAATACTATACAGGCTGCAGATGTTATGAAGAGAGTTGTTTTTCTGTTGGGAACTAATTAAGCTGCGTGTTGGTTGGAATTGGGCTTGGATTTTCACGTTTATATAGATATTTATCATCCAAAAAACATTTTATATGACTAGAAATTTTATTAAAAGTTGTTATATCGAAATGTAATCATCTAACTTAATAGTGTGTAGAGCTGTAATGAAGCACTTGCGAGATGATACGAAACCTCGCTCGCACCTTTAGCATGATGGACGTAAACAACACTGGTGACGTGGAATCTATCGCCTCACTGTGATTAATTCAAAGGGTCTTGTATGTCAAAACTCAATGAAATTAAAGGAAAATATTATCAAAATTAAAAATCTGTAGCTTTTTTAAGATGTTTCAGTGAAGGATTTTTTTATATCCACAAAATCGATCAACTTTGTGTTAGGCACGTGAAAAACTTACATGGAAGTCGGGGCCTTCGTCTCGCCGTATTTTAATAATCCACTCTTTCCGTGCAGATGGATCCTTTGGAAAAGAGTGGAAGGATGTTGCTGTACCCCGACGACTGTCTTCATTACAAAGCGGCATACAACAATAAGCCGCGGAGCCTGTTTTCGCATGGCCGTCCATTTTCAGCGTCTGCTCGCACATGTGCTTTTTGTCAGGTCAGCCTCGTTATCGCTACGAACTTTAGCGCGTGCGTGAATAGAGTCTATTACCGTCTAATAGAGGTCAGTAGCAACAGTTTTTAATGGGGGCCTCTGACAAAAAAAACTGAGTACTACAGAGCTGTGTCACACGTGAACCATCAGATCTGTTTTTATCATGATAGATTTCTTCCGTATAAATCGGAGATAAAATTAAACAATTTTGCTTTGAGACTACAATCCATTGGAGTCGGAAGCAAATTGAAAGTGGAAGGGGGGGGGGGTTAAGTATAAAAAAAACTATACCTTCAAAAAATCTGACAAGCCAAAAAAAAAAGGGAAATGTCCTTCTCCCAAACACGAAAATCCTATTTCGAGAGGGGGTGGGGGGCGGGGGGTAGGTTCAAACTTTAGTTCCACCACTTTCCTCTTTCTTATCCTTTACTGCGAATTGTCTGTGGAAAGTGGGGGGGGGGGTTAAATCTATGCAGCAATGTTCAATGTCTATACTAAGTATATATTTGGAGAAAAAGGGGTGCTAAGACCCTCTCCCCTATCCCGGTTTCAACGCCTATGCAATCAGTCACACATTGAAAGATCATTGTATTAAATGTAACAAACCTACATGAATATTCACTACACCTAGATTTTTTTATATTGAATGTCGGTTAGAAACCCATGCATATGGTCCACGTATTGCAGTCCTTTTTTAAAGGACAGCAACTTGTTCTTTTCTATATCGCACCTTTAAGTACGTAGACTTAAAAATTCTAAATAAATAAAACTGGTTTTCTTTAATTTTATCGATTCACATTCTCGCATTGCATTAATTGGCTAAATCTTTGGTAGGTGTACTTCAACAAACAGGCGCGGATCCAGAATTTTTTTCCAGGGGGGGGGGGTCCACCCAGTCCAAAAAAAAATTCCAATCCCAGAAATTTCTTGACAAGCAAAAAAAAAAAAAACAACCTTAACTCGCCCAAATGTGAAAAAAACTATTTCGTGGGGGGGGGGGGGGGGGGTGTTAATCTTTGACTTCTATTGCCTCAAATCTTTCACTTTTCATACCCATTTTACACATATTCATGTTTACCAGGGGGGGGGGGGTCAACGTTTTCCAGGGGGGGTCCAAGAGTGACTTTTTTCTTGCTTTAGTATATACATTTTTTAACCGTGTAAATTCCAGCCCCCTCTAGATCCGCGCATGACAAATGTAAAATGTAAGATGGCATTGATTGCATGCTTAAGGGGGTCGGTCTTTTATAGAAAGTAAGAGAATTATGTTGTTTTTTGTTTGTTTGGAATGTTTATGTCATGCCATGAAAATGGCTGGGGCATATAGAATTTGAAATATACGTCCTCCTTCCGTCCCGCTTTGGGTTGAGCTCATCAGTTCAAAGGTCAGTTTCAAAGAAACTATTCAAGATATTTTTGTCAAACTTCGTATTGTATTGATATTAAGTGACCCTTGTTTTTACCTTGACCTCACTTTTCTTATTAAGATACTGTGTTAAGCTCAGTTTTTAAGAAACCATTCAAGATAGTGTAATCAAACTTCATATGCTGATACACACTGATGAGAGCTATCTTTGCTTCAAAATTTTTTGGATCTAAATCTTTACTTCGACCTTGACCTCACTTTTCCAAAATTTCTGTTTAAGTTGGTTTCGGGCAACAGCTTCCAGGTCTTCCCCACTACCTCGGGACAACATTTTGCCCGCACTCCCAATCCCAAACTGGCGAACACAAAAGGTCTTGACAGATTTAATTACTATATTAAGAGAAATGCTTATACTCATTTGTTGTTGAAAATAAAATACATTAAGTTTGCCATAAAATGGGGTTTAATATTATTTCAACATAGCTGTGATTTTGTTCTACATTAATTAAGTGGGGGGCACACACATAATCTTGTCCCCCCCCCAATCTGAAAGTGGGGGAGGGGGCTAGTCCCCCCGCTGCCTCCCCCTTGATTACGCTTATGAAGTTAGGTAATAATGTATTTTATTTATGAATCAATTGATCAGTCAACAGTTGCAAAAACTGATTCGATTCCCCGCGTTTGTTTGGGATTTCTTCTCGATAAAAATCGAAGCTAAATAAAGAACACGGACCAGTGTCAATACAAATCTTGTCCTGTTTAGCTTTACGATGAATAATATCTTTCTCGTTTCAAAAAATGGGCGTGTGATTATGTGACAATATTGACGTTCGATAAGAAGATTCAGAAGAAAAAAATACCACTTCAATGCTCTTTATTGTATCGAGCTAACGCTGAAACTAATGTGAGTAGCACGTGATTTGTGAGCATACATGTTGTAACAATTTAGTTTAACCTTTTGGGTACCCCTTGTTTTGTTTGCAAGAATTAACCTTCAAACACCTCATCGTTAGCACCCAGAATTCTTTGCAAAATTTTGGCCGACGGGTAACAATAGCTTACAGGTCATTCCCGGCAGAGCTGTCCAGTGTTCTAGACACAGAGGTAAGGACGGGGTAGAATTTGTTAATTTTTGCACCAGCATATACCTGAAACTTACTGCAGGTTTACAATAACCAATTTGTACTTTTCTGCACAGGAAACAGACCCAGGTGAGTATATTTTGCAGTATTTTTAGTTTGTTTAATGTACTTGAAACATTCGTTCTATTAGTTCATCTTGGCAGGCACTCATCTGTGAATTACCTGTGTGTGCGTTCAGGTGTGATGTTAGCCGA
>NW_026921602.1:0-10291 GCF_032062105.1 Saccostrea cuccullata | reverse complement strand
AAAACTATAGGAGGAGTAGCTTTTTAAAGAATTTCACAGAAATTTCTATTTTTAGTAACCATGGCAACACCGTTCATCAAAATCAAAAACTGATAAAAAGAATTATGTATCTTAGTGTAATCTACTTGTGTGCCAAGATATATTGAAATCAGACCAAAACTGAAGGAGTAGCATTTTGAAACAATTTTCAGAAATTTCTATTTTTAGTAACCACAGCAACATCATTCATCAAAATCAAAAACCGATACGTAGAATTATGTACCTTAGTGTAGTCTACTTGTGTGACAAGTAATACTGAAATTGGACCAAAACTGTAGGAGAAGTAGCATTTTGAAAGAATTTCACAGAAATTTCTATTTTTAGTAACCACGGCTACACCGTTCATCAAAATCAAAAACCGATATACAGAATTATGTATCTTAGTGTAGTCTACTTGTGTGCCAAGTTATATTGAAATCAGACCAAAACTGCAGGAGGAGTAGCATTTAAAAAAAAATTGTTTACAGACAGACAGACAGCTAGGCACCGGACAGACGCCAGACGCATTACTATCGCATAAGCTCTTCTGGTCTCTGACCAGTAGAGCTAAAAATGGAAAAACAGAGACAAAAAAGTCAACTTGATTATGGATTCCTTCTTGCTAATTTTCACATACTAGTATTTTAACTTTAAAAATTATTTCAAGCCCATAAAACTGTAGGATGCATTCAGGGTTTTCCCTTTATTTCAAAGTATAGGGTTAGAGATCAATTGTAACAGGCTTGGAGCTAAGGTTTATGATGAATCTCTGTAGACCATACAACAATTAAACTTTGATTTCTGTTATTTCAAAACAGCATTTTTGTCAATTGATGGGGTCAATTTGGTCAATTCTTAGAGAAAACACTGATGTATTTGACAATTTTACAAAACTTTGACCTCCCAGAAAAGAGTATCACTGATCCCTAATCTGACAGTTAACATTCCATTCAATATAAACCATACACTAAAGTGTATTTTTCCTAGTTTATTTTCTTTATAAGAGATTTACTTACCCAATCTTTGTATGCAAATGCCAAAATACCAATAAGGAGTTCCATAGCAAAAATCAGCCCAACTGCCACAGAAAACTGAAAATATAATCACACTTACTTCATATAAGAAATATCAAATATGGGCAACAAAAATCAACATAATGATAAAGTGCACCACCGGGGTACAATATATGTGAGTCTTGAATTATATGCTCACATTTTATTATTTATATTTATTGTCACAACCTCTGGCCTTGGTATATAATAAACTTAAACTGATGATGATACTCTAGAGAATTTGACTTTGGGAGAAGTATTTATTCCCCCCCCCCACCCCCCCAATTAATGAATATCTCTGTGATATACATTTATATGTTGGAATTTTACTAATATAATAGATTAATAGCCTAAAACAACCAAAGCTTTAATTGTCATTGATTTGAAAATATATGTACACTATAATCAATTTTTTGAAATTTAGCATTGCCATTTATATTAATTAACTGGTAAAATCAATGAACAGCATTAAATTTTAAAAGGTTTTTAAAAAGTTGCTGGTGCAAACAGCAGGATTTCAATGGAAATAGTGCTTCACAAGATTTATGAATCACATTTTTTGATGAAGTAACATTACATACGATTTATGACACACTTACAAACATGAGCAGACAGGTGTTCTCCCTGAGGGCCCCGATACAGCCACAGAAGCCGATGATGAACATGACCCCACCAGTGACGATGAAGAATAGAGCGGGGTCTAGGGTCACACTGGTGATCTGTCCTATATTGGAGAACATGTCCTTCTCTGTCCAAGCCCATAGTCCTATTGCACATATCCCAGCGCCAACCAGCTAAAATAGAGAAATATATACATAATTCCGTATCAGTGGGAATTTTAGCCAGACACAAATTTAGCGATTTGCACTTAAAAATTGGTATTTTATTTTTAGCGAAATGTAATTTTAGTGATTTTAAAAAGCCCACTAAAGAGTCTATTACAAATAAAGCGCAATTAATTTTTAGCGATATTCAATTTTAGCGATCTTGGCATCCTCGCAAATAATGCCAAAACTAAATCCTCGCTAAAAATTCTGCTTGGTAATGGTATTAAGAAAATTATGGCATAAGTAAACAAAGGTTATATTCACATTGTTTGTGATTACTATCCAGTCATGGAGCAGGGGAACATTGATTGCCCATTGTGACCCCATCCTAAACCCCTGGAAAAGGTCAAGATTTAAACAAACTTGAATCTACACTTTGAAAGCTTTCAAATATTTCCTCTTTTCTGGTCCTGAGGTTCTTGAGAAGATTTTTGAAAGACGTCATAAATTGTTCATCTTTTCTGAATTATCTCCCCCTTGAAAGAGGGCATGAACAAACTTTAATAATCCCTATCACTCTAGAATGCTTTTGCAAGTTCAGTTAATACTGACCCAGGGATTTTTTTGAAGTCTAAACACTTTTAAGTATAACTGTAAAACAGGAGAAAGGGACAGTTTATATCAATATTTCATTTTTTTTTCAAGTGCAAAAAGGAATTTCAACTGGCTTTTACTAGGAAACAAGACAATTGTCACCACCACCCTCCCCTTTTGTCTTTTTTATTTTTACATTTTATCAGAGTGCAGGTGCTTTTACTGTAATCTTAGAGTATTTTTTTTTTATTTATAACAACTTACAATAAAACACTTACTAGATATGGACATTATGATACTTAAATTATGACAGTAAGTAATAAGTTTTATGTCAATGACTCTTGAGGTCCGTACTTTCAGAATTTTCTGTCAAACTCTTTATTTTTTGATTTGAAAATCTTGAATAAGTCCTAATCTAACTAAAACACCCATAAAAAACATATCTTTGCAGGTTAATTTTCATGCAACATGTCTCGGAGTATATACCTCTAAAAATGCAACATAAAAATTCAACATATAGAAGTGAAACATCATATTTTATTTAGCTATGTGCCAAATCACATCCAATTATTGTTAAAACTTAGGAAAATCATAAATATTCATTTGTCAAGAAAATATTTGAAATTTCTATTTGAGAACACTAAAAAATTGATGTTGATTCAGTCAAAATCTTTCGGAGAAAAAGCTCAAAATATCTATATTTTAAATATTTCTCAAAATCTTGTATGTTTATATGCTATTTTTTCTTCACAATTATTTAAAATTATATCTTAGGTTAGCAAAAAAACATACTTTATTATAGTTGACCAGAAATTTTTTACAATACAGCCTTTTGAACACCTATTTTTTCAATAGATAAAGATAATCAAAATTTTATATTGGTGTGTAAAATTAAAACCGGATCAGTAAAAGTGTGGACCTGCCTTAAACATTATTCTTTTGATAGGAAAATTTTGCCTCTATGGTGTTGCCATAAATAAACTTTTCTTTAAGACTGTACCCTTTCCCAATTTTGCCACATGAACATCTGCGGATAATATTCTTTCTTTCATAATTCCACTTTCCCCCCTTCAGTTTTAGTTGACAAGAAACCATGTGCATGTTCAGAGTTCCTTCTTTTCCCATATCCTCTATGGTCTTATTTAATAGGATAATTGCACTTTAACTGGAAGTTCGTTCACCTTGTCTCAACTTGAAACTAGAAAAAATGGTTTTCTTTCGAAAGGATGATTTCCTAATGGAAGTTAGTAGCTCAGATTCAGGCTTTTTCTCTTTAGGTTGAGAGTAAACTGGTGAAAAAAAAAACAGGCACAAAATTTCTGATGTACTTCTGAATTAGCTATTTTTCTTTAACATCTTGTAACCTTGAGCACCATCTGCTTGAATCTGTCCATTTTTAGTTTTTAAAATCAACCATATATATAGTCTATTGATATTAATACTTTAAAAGCTTTTGAACTCATTTTTGTTGAACTTGGACTTTAAATTACAGTTCAGCCTGAATTGTAAGCAATAAAAACAAAACACTGTATTAGCTAGCACATAATATTGGCTTGCATTTATTTGTTAGTTTTCCAACCTGTTGCATGTAATAAACATTATGAAATATGAATATATGAAATTGGCATCAGCATAACCCATTTAAATTGGACTGTCAGAAATAATTTCTAGCTTTGATACCACTGAAAAAGTGCTATGTTTTTGCCAATACAGTGGAAATTGCAAAGTATGTAAACAAGATAATTAAAAGAGTACTATTATACCATGTGTTTGAATTCAACTTATACACTACCACAAACCAACCAACCAACCAAAGTATGCATAAAAAAAACCTTTAGCTTTGTTATTGGTTTTTCTCAAAATACATTTATGTACTTGCTGTCTCTTGTTTATTGTTATAAAAGTCTGTGATATCAGTTGTATTGATGTTTATTAAATTAGTGACATTTTATTCTACCCTACATATTTTACAAGAAGGTTTTTTTCTTCTTATAAGCATGCATTTTGTGATTTTACACAATTCCTCATTTTAGTATGGATTTCTTTGTATTAAACTTTCTTTTGCTAGCTTTGAGAATGTTGTTAATGAGCAAATGATCAGTGTACATACACAGGTACACTTAAAGTTTGTGTACAAATAATTTGTTTGAGCAAGTTGGACTTTATTTGCTTAAAAAATCAAACCGATTTCTGAATGATTTAGCTCAAATGTTTCTATTGTTAGTTTTGACATTAGTTATACAGACTTACACCTCATAATAAATATTTTTATGACAAATATTTTATTAATTTTATTTTTATTATATTTCTTTAAAAATCTTCTTCTTAAGCATAGCAAAGCCATAATTTATCAAATTTATATGGAATCATGCTCATAAATCGTGGTGTCTGAAAATTTTATCCCTCATGCAACAATTCTGGTTGGAAGGAAAATATCTGTATTTTAGTCTACCTGAGAAATATTATATCCTTTTAAAACTCAAACTAAGAATAGATACCAAGGTTTTTAAGGTGTACCTTACAATTTCTAAGTCTTGACATATTGAAAGTTTAACGAGCAGTAAAAATTTCTGTGCGTTAAGTTCTGTAGTACGTAACAATATTAAAACTAAGGTTGATTTACCTCCCTTTAGGTGTACATCATGAAATAAAGATATGAAATGTAATAGAGAAGTCAAAATTAAATTTACAAAATCTACTTTTAGTAAGACCAAATGGGATAATTTGAATAAAGTGTACTTCAATTTTATAAACAGCTAAAGTAATTTACTGATAAATTTCTTGGCATCTACAGCTAAAACTATAGTATAATTTTGTTAGTTTTGACAAATGCAATTACTACTGTGAAATCATTGAGGGGGCCAATTTTTGAGGACATAACTTATGTATTCCCTTATACCTACAAGAGGATTTGAAATTGTAACCCTCATTAATCAATTTGTGGAGGATGTTACTGTACATCACTAAATTTTAGCAACACTATTTTTGTGAGATAGTCCTCGGCTCTTTATTTTAAAAGTGAGACAAAATTTTCACAAAATGTGGCTATAATTGTTGCCCTATTTATTCCAATTGAATACTTTTTTACATGGGAATGAAGAATTTGCAAGCACACTGTCTCACATAATTATGCGAAAATAAAGTTCTCATGAACAAAAAGTGATTTACAGAATTTTGTGGATGGTAGGTAGTAGGTACCTAAGAATTCCATAAAAATATTATTATAATGAAAGCCAGCTATTTTAATAAGAGTCTGGGTTCAAATATGATATTTGTATGAAACCAAATAATATTGAGCTTATTGCTTCATTTTCCATAACATAAGGGTTTAAAGCATTATATCACTCTTAATTAAAAGTCTTTTTTTGTGACTTTAAAGCCATCAAGACTGTATAATTCAAAGAGGGAATTGCAGTAATAATTAAGGGTTAATTATAGAACAGAAAATCCTGGAAGAATGGAGTTTATTGTCCATTATGTTCTTATTCACCAGTTCAACCAAACATAAATTATTAAAATAAAATTTAAAACAGTTTGATACTGGACGAGCTCACATGAGTGAGTGCAACAGACTTAAGGGAATTGTATACAGTACACAAAACAATCTTTAGTTCAACGGCTTATTCAAATATTCATAATATTCTATAACAGAAAAAGGCTCATATAAAGCAACAACACTGAAAAGAAAACAATACAAGGAGGGGGGGATAGTTTGTTGCAATGTATCAACAAACTTTGAAAAACTTCAAACACCCCAAAATCTACATTTTCTCATACTAGTATGTGATTGAATCATGCAAAGCATGGATTCAACCTTTTCACTTGTAAACATATAAACAATCGATTTCATTGCCGATAAACCTATAAGTATATTGTATTAAACAAACACATTTTCCCTTTACTTTTATAAACATATTTTGTGGTTTACAATTTACTTAAAAACACTTTTTTATTCACAAGAAGTTCATTTTCGTGTAAATGCGCAGGACAGTCTGCTTGCAAAAATTCATTCATTGTTAAAATCATTTACTACTCCAACATATATTTTTCAGTTGGTATTCCTTTTTTTCTATTGATGTAGAACTTTGTCAATGAATTGACTTTGCAACATTTTGCCAAGAATGATGTATCATATTTGATCAATATAATGAATTTGTCCCAGTTCTCTTTGAAAATTTTCAAAATTAATTACATGTATTTAAAAAATTCTATATTATTTGTGGAGGATCAACTAATCAACTACTCCTACAAGTAAAAGCCCCATTTATGATGGCCTTACACTCCTTATATGTTAAAAAGTGCCACCTCAAAGGTATTTTAATGTGAACCTCTAACACGCTCTAGTAGAAGATCAACCATCCTTACACATTGCTCCTTTCTTCAATATGAAAATTTATACTAAACTCTCAAGTCAAATTTTCAGTAGGAGCACTAAAGGATTGTCTTTTAGTAAGTTTAATAGTAAATTTGAGAAAAAAAGGAAGAAAAATAGATGTCTTGACTTGGTTGTTTTTCAGCAGTCCGTTACCTTTTTACAGCTCAGCTTTTGTTACCGTACATACTGGTATATAATTTTTTTTTTAAATAAAGCCTACATATACCTTTTCCTCAGCTTTTAGTATCTAAAGTCCAAACTAAATGATCTCTTTGGAACTCTTTAAAGAAACATTTTCCTTTCAATTTAAATTAAAAATTCATTTAATGCTATATATTTATATTACTTTACCCTATTAAAAGGTTGTCTCCCTTAATCACATTTATTAAAATCAAAAGCAACACATTTTCAGATAGTTTACCACCAAATTTATTTTACAAAAAGTATGGATCCGTTTTGTTTTGGGGATGTTGTAAACGTCTGCTACCCCGGAATGTGACGTTACGTGCCCTATTTGGAGCCATTTCTGCTTGTTTTTTGTTGAAATTGGACGTGACTTTCTATTATTTACAGAAAGCAGCTGCTGCTCATAAATCTGCTTTACATTACATCATTTTCGACCAATATTTTAAATAGAAAAATCATCCAAGATCTCTTGTTATGAATGGACATTGTTTTCATTAAATGAAATCTTTAAATGTTATTTTCATAAAATGATGAATTTGGCCGTCAGGTCTTTGTACCTGCTCATCTTTCCTCTTACGAAGGTCACAGCCAGTTTACGTCTGTAACTTCAGGTCAAACGAGATATCTCGTGATTCTTCATACCAGAAAAAAAAACCCTTCCCGTCTCCTTACTTATTTATATATCACTTTCTATTTTTATCAAAGTTATATATTAGTTCTATTGTTTTTTGTTCTTATGAAGCAGAAAGAGTATATCTCTATTTGTTTCTTAGTGTTTAAATCATATGTACAACAATTTGATTAACAGTTTATATGAAAGTCAACCGAAAATTTTAACTGGAAATATGTGCGTTTTTTGTTTTTGACTGTATATATCCACGATCTATATTGTTAATTTTCATTGTGCCCCAACTCAGCGAGACAGAAGGAGGGAGAGCTAAAAATTATATTTTTCATTCATGTACCATTTAAAGGATGTTTAACAAACTGGTGTTGTGTCACCTTTCTAATGCTAAGGATGTTTCAATAATTTGACTTTGTAACAAAGGGGTAAAAACAGTAAAGGATTGTTCTGGTAATTCTGCTAACAATTCTGCTAACATTTGGTGACAGTTCCAATATGGCTGCAAGTAAGCTCAAGTGACTACGTCCTTCAGCATTGTTCCAGTTTAAGCCAGTTGTAGCTATTACAAGATGGCTTTAGATACAACTAGCCCGTGGCAAAATCTGTGGCCACTATAGACTCACAAAAAAGACACACTAAAAAGAAAAAAACAGCAAAACATTGAATGTTGATGTTATTTTGTATTCTTAAAATGGCCGTTTTGTTTTGTACCAAAGTATGACAACCATTGCTGCTGGTCTAGAGGAAGTAATTCTAGATCAGAGACGTCTTTCTCTAGACGGTAACGATCCAGGGGTAATGTCGTCTGGACTTTCATGGAGGTTCTGGTTTCTGGGTTCTTTATAATGGGGATTAAATTGACTTTGTGTATGGTGGTTTGATAAATCATGGAGTCGTAGCTGTAGTGCTGGTCCACTCTCTGGCCGGAGTGACTGACCAGGATCACAAGGTCAAGGTTACCGTCACCGTCCACATCTCCCACGGCAGCTAAAGAGCAGAAACAGAATCTTATTGTCCTTTCTGACATAATTTATTTTTCAAATAAAATTTGCAACATGACGACTTTTGAGTTTACGAATAAAATTATTTAAAGTTTATAATGTATATGTTTAACTGTTAAAAGATTTTGGATTTTATTGTTATGACATAATTACAATTTTCTTTGTTTGGAATTATTTTTTCTTTATGAATGAGCCAAAACTCAGGTAAATATTTCAATTGTTTACAGTATTGTTAAGTTTTATTTTGATAGAGAGTGAGTATTTTGAAAATTGTTTGATCACTCTATGGGTCACCAGGTTAGGTTGATTAGGATCACTGTAATTTGTAAATGCCATTGAGCATAATCTATATATTTTTACTTATTGTAACTGGTGACTATTTACTTGTAAAGATCTGATCGGAGACGGCAATAAAACAAGTTACATTTTATTTACGCTTTCCCTGGTGATATATATATTTTTTACAGTCATCCCAAACCGTACTGGACAGGAGACTGGTTTAGAAGGGTCCCTCACTGCAAGCGAGTTCCCCAAGGCTTAATATACCGTCAAAACTAGACACGACATTATCATTAGTCATAATCAGCAGCTCTCAAATTTATACTCTTTTCTTTTATGATTTACAAAATATGAAAGACTTTTTAAAATTCGTTTGCTTCAAAGATATTCCGTGACTATAAACGGAGACCATGTGACTTACGTGTGGTTCTATCCTGTGGAAATAACAAGGAGCAGTAATTAAGGCTGGTATTCTTTGCTTTCGTTTTCCAGTTTCCAGTGGGGTCTACAAGAAACGAGGGACATCAATGATAAATAAATGTTGTATTTACTTAGTTGAGTGCAACATGGAAAATTTTCACCCCAAGAAAACCATTGTCAACCGAGGTGCAGTCCAGGTTAACAATGGCTTTCGAGGGGGTGAAAATTTTCAATGTAACACTCAACTACAAGCAATATTTATTATATTACACTGAATGTTTTATACAAATGCATATTGCGGTGAACCTTGTGAGCATAAATTATGCGAAATCTACATTTTTTTTTTAAGAATATCACCCGTCATCAATGCTGACTGTTGCTACGCTGCTGGAAGGCGTGGCTTCATCATCCTGCGGTATTTAATGTTTCTCGACGAATCAGATTCAACCAATTTACATAAAAAATGCCCTTTTATATAAAAGTTTAAATCATTACATACCCTGAGTAGAGTTCTTTGACTTGTCTTTAGGAAGAATTGAAATCTACGAGAGAGAAAAATCCTACATTGCAAGCATTGTTGATTCGGCGGCAACATTAATAACCTAATAACAGATTTACCTTAAACATTTAACGTTAGATATGGAATTTCTAAAAGCTATTAGTTAAGATAAGAAAAAGCAGTAATATACATGTACTAATTTCCCCATTGTTTCTCTTTTTTCCGAGGTACAGATAATTAAAAAAAACTGCCGATCACCCTACCAGCCTACTGTTTCAAGAGTACTTCATATAGTAGTTCGAAGACTACAACGGGTGACACTCACCAAACCTCAGTCCCAATGGATATGAAGTAGAAATCTAGATAGTATATAGTAGATATACCGGTATAGATATATGTGGATTTTTCATTACAAATGTGTATTGTTCGTCCGTCGGTGGCGACGATGACCACCGTCTCATCTTCGTGGGGGAGG
>NW_026921601.1:0-10039 GCF_032062105.1 Saccostrea cuccullata | reverse complement strand
CTGTGAAGCAAAAGTAAAGTGTCACCAAGCATGGGAGATTCTCCTCCATCTAAAGTCCCCCGGGAATCCCCTTCTAAGAATCAATTGTCATTTAACTATTCTATATTCTGATAAGGAAACAATAATCTGGCAATAAATACTGCACCCATTTGCATATCAGGCATATCCCATCTCTATTTAGTGGCAAAATGATAGGAAGATAAAGTGAGCGGGTTTCACTGCTGATGGATGGTTCTCACATTTATCACCCAGGACTAAAGGGCCCCCCAAACCTGCAGCAGATCTTATATCACCCTTCTAGGTAGTTTATCACTCTGTTGAATGCCTTTGATTTTATATGAAGCAAGTTCGGGATCATTTTACAATCAATAGTCTAAAAACTTCCCCCAAGACATATTGCTAAGACAAAGACTAAATGTCCTCTAAATGGCAGAAAATATTGATACATGTACCTGACTGGATTGGATTACCTCAGAAAATCACATTATCATATCCTGATTTACAATTACAGTCAAAATTAAACGTGAATTAATGCTAAGTACAGACTGCCTTCAAGAAACATAGTGGCCTGAGGGACACACTACTCACCAGAGAGAGGACAAGTCGTACAGCTGTAAATGGTCAATTGGGGATAAACTATAAACATGATAAAGGACAGTGCAAAATAGACAAGAATCTGCTCTGGTAAAAACAAGATATTTCATTCATGAAGTCAGATTAGTACACCCTGGCTATAAATTTATAATATACAAGAATTATCAGAATTCAGGAAAATTTTGTCTTGCTAATAATTACCAAAATAAATATCCGCAAAAAAAAGGAGTTTGGAAAATCAAACTATCCATATTAAAACATTCATTCCAAATTTTAAACAATTATGCATAGAATCTCTAGAAATTCTACGAAAATCAGACTTAAAACGTGTTGTTGTTTTTTTCTGTGGAAGGATCCATACAATGGTAAATCATTAACGGACTGCATTTATACGGTATTACGGTTCATCACTAAAACAGTCAGAACCCCTGATTAAATCCAGCATGTCTGGAAAACTCCTCACAAGGAGCTGTTCATGTCAGCACAGTACTCGGTATTTAATGAGAATTAAGTGCTGCTTTTATGGATTATTCCTGGCAAAGTTATGACCTTTCACTGGGCTTCCTCAATACATCTGTCTCCCCTCCACTTCAGCCAAGGAAATTTTTCTAGAGCTTGGTCAACATAAGAAACATTTACACCCTTAAGCTTCAAGTTTCCATTTATTTTTTGTTTTGACGGGATCAGAAATACCAGTCTTGGATAAGTCTTTTTATCCACACATGCTCTTGTGCAGGTGTGGATGCAGGTGTATCCGCTAATTACACTAGCTTGAACAAATAATTACATGCTTAGAATTTTATTAATGAATTTTTATTTGCTTTTTTATGCCAAAGAATATACCATTTTTCTGAGTGCATGCCATTGTTTTTCCACTTGTATCTCTTTGAAATTGTACTACAGTAGAATATGTTGGTATCTCTTTGAAACTGTGCTACAGTATAACACATTGAATAACTTGTCATTAAAATTCTATGCTTACTATGAATAATATGATGTTTTAGATGTTATTTTTTGAGGCCATATGTGCACAGTTGTGCATTGGGTTCATTACTTATTCCTGGTAGACTGCTGGTATACCCTCCCTGATCTATTCTTAAATGAATTTTTAGTTGAAAACAGAAAATATATTGATATTTGTGACAATGTATGTTTCAGATTAACAAACAAATTTTAGAGACAATTATTTTTATCATTTAGAGAAAGTATTTTTAAAATATCTAAAATCTAACCTGACCTTGATTTTTGAATGCCCTATTTGGCTCAAGTCAAGGATATTTATCAACTTTATATAAAAAAAATTTTAACGATTTTACCAATATCAAATTATTTTAAATAAATAATTTCCATGCCATCAGTAACTTTAGTAACAAATCAAGTAAACCTTATCCCTGCAAATCAGAGGAATGGCAAAATCTTTTTTTTTATGCTGAATATTTTTTTGTATGCTGTAAGAATCGCAAAGCCTTGAATGGAGAGGTGGGGTACTTACGGAGTTAGAGTGATGGATGTCCCTCAGTGGTAACCAATGAAGACCCAACAGCTTGTCCCATAACATGCCTTTATTCCAAATCTCTATGATCAGACCAGTGTCCAGGCAATTTGTTTCACTGCAAAAAAAAAAATTAATACAAAAATAATTTAACATTCCCATACTCCAGTTAAATTTTTTGATATTTTATTTATGTCGGCCATTTTTTCTATTTAGATATTTTCTGAGGTTTTAGAAACTTGCTTCAGATTTTTTTTTTTTACTCATTGAGGCCAGCATTTTTTTATTTTTAGGTTTACGAACATCAGAATGAAAAAGTTCCGTAGGAGGAGGAAATAAAAAAAATAATAAAATTATTTTTTGGATAATTTATCGACTTTTGTACATTCATTTTTGCTTCTTTTTTTATGCTATCCTAACAGATTCCTTGCCACTTGACACATAATGGTTACAAATAGGAAAGTGGAACCTTTAATAATTTATTTGCTTATTTCATCATCTGATTGTTTGGGCCAGTGATATAAATTTTGTGGAGTTGATCAAAATAGATTTTAAAAAATCAATCCCTTAAAACTCTTTCAATATATCTTCAGTTTTTTTTGAAATGTGTTAGGTGAATGTGTGGCCATTGTTCTAAAATATACCTGAGACCTAAAATTATAATTCCTTTCATAAAACAGACAGGGAGTACTGGGAAGTATGGTGAACATTTTTTTCAATTAAGAGTAAAATAATATTCTGGCTGCCACAAACAATACTACACATGTACATGCCTGTATATATTTGTGTATACTTGCTATTTAATAGTTGATTTTTTTTTATTTCTTCAGGGTATTGTTTATTTCTTCCTCAAATAGACTTAATTAACTTCTATAGTTTTATTCATTACATCTGATGCATAAGTGACCATTTTTTTAAAGAATGATTCTTAGACTGTAACTATAAAAGAGACCTAAACAATGTCGCTGGCAATAGCTACCATGGGCAGTTTTAAACCTGTGGTAGGAAAATAATTTACAGACAGATACTTTTGAATACGTATGCAGAATTATCTCACCAGCATGTCATTGTGCAACAAAGTCATCAGCATTTTATTTGTCCTCTGAACGGGTGAAATGTTCTGAATGGCACTCCTATCAATAAATTTTTAACTAATCCAAGCTATGGTGCTGCTATGGACTTTGCAGATCTACGTATATTTACCCGCCATGTTCACATCTAAAACCGGAAGTACGATTTCATATATTTGAAATCTCGATCCCGACTCAAATTTGACATCGGAAAGAAAAAAATCTGTTTTTCTCAATTTTATTTTTTTTCTGAAAATCCAAAAACTTGAGCGGCGGGTTTGTAAACCTAAAAATAAAAAAATGCTGGCCTGAGGGGAAATGTTTGAAAAAGATATTTATCATTTCCATTTTCCAAGAAAGGGTACAATTTAAAAACAAATCTGAATATGTTCTAGCATCATCAGTCAGACTCGTCCGTTTAATGTTTTGCAAACTTTTCAGATTTTGACGACTCTATTCCAGAACCACTGGCCAATTTCAGCTCAACTTGGCCAAAAAAAAACATCCTTGGTTGAGGTGGATTTGTGTATATACCATACCCACTTTAAGGGGAGATAATTATGAATTTGTGAAAATTTGAATGCATTTTTTTTTTTTAGAGTGGGGCCTTAATATGCGATCAAAGTTTTACACAAGGAAATGCAGGAAGAATATGCTGATGAAGAAAAGAAGAGCCCATTGTTACTGAGGTGAGTGTTGTGGCCCATGGCCTCTTGTTTTTCTTGTTTGACCTTTTAAATGCCAATCATGATGTCATAAACTTGTCCATTTTCTTTATTTCCTTAAAAAGTTGTAAAAGACGTCAATTTTCAGTTGAATTTCCTATCTGATAATAAGGAATACATGTATCACCCAAAAAGATTTTATGAAATGTGCTTTCTCCATTTTTTTTTTTTTTTTTTTAACATATTAAACATATTCACACTTTAAATTGGGCTGGCTATGGGCACTATTTGAAGATCAATTACTTCTTCTTTGAAAGTCTGTTCCAGTGACAAGCCTAACTTTACTTCTTTTTTTTAACTTAAAAAATTCATCCTTAATTTTAAAAGATGACATAGATTACATAAGGGTTAAGGACTGATGTGATAAAGAATCTGAATAAGCTTACAAACTTAATGGAGAACAAATAGATAGAAAGACCATTCACAGATTTTGAAGACCTAATAATATAAAATATCTGATGCTATGACCTTCATGAATTATCCAGATTAAACACTTCTTACCAATAAAATCCTCCATTTACATAATTTCATTCCCAAAAGGAAATTAAAAATTGCACTGAATGCTTTTTGGATAGAGAATCTACACATGGCTTCTAATGCTACACAGAATTGGTGCAAAAAAAGCACTGTAAACTTCATTTAAAAAGAAATTGGCCCTGAGAACTCTCTTCACTTACTAAAACTCATTTTTTAATTAGTGCAAGGATACACCTTTTATACCAACTCATAATTATAAGAGGTTTAATAATCTATAACTAAAATGACAATTACATTGACAAAAACCAAGCATTAATGCTCTGAGACACTTTAATATTGTTTTAGGCCATAATAAATAAATTGCTAGATTCTCATCCGGATTTTTTTAAAAATCGAGGCGGGCGGGCGGCTTTTATTTTATATTTTTTATTTTTTCAATTTTGCAGATTTTTTATTGACCTGGTCAATCGGTGTAATTTTATCTACAATACCCGAATAAAAGTCATAGTAAAGGTTCAATTATCTCTTACTTCACATCATCACCAATCTTTTTCAATCAATGACCCTTGTTTAAAATAATTACGCATGTATTACAGCAATTACTATCTTTTCAGCTGTCAAAATCATGTCGACTTTCGCGGGATTTAAAACGAAAGTAGAATGGTAGATGAATACCGATCCCGCTCAGAATTAAGACGAAGAAACACAGAAATAACAAAAATCGAGGCGGGGGTATAAAATCGGGGCGGGCGGGGATGAGAATCTAGGAATATTTTTATTATGGCCTTAATAGAGAACTTTATGCACTATTTCATGCAATGCCAACAATATGAACAATTTGGGATGGACAACCTAGCACATAAGGTGACTCCTGGGTATTACATATCATTTGGGGAAGCAATTCATTAAGAGATAGCATAATCCTTTGGTGAACTGTTTTATGGCACTGTTTTTAGTTGATGAATTACAACACCAGTTCAAAAAAATCTGTAGATGATTAATTATACTGAATCTACAGAAACATTAATAGAGATTCTTAAAATAGGTTCTAATTACTTCAATGTCTAATGGGTTATTTAACTTCTATGTTACATCACCATCTTAAAATAGTGATTCTCCAAGATTCTTCCGGTTTCCTGAACTGATCATGCTGACCATACTGAAAAATGTGATCACAACGATCATCCTAATTTATTTATTTTCTGGAAAAGGGGTAGGGTGGGGAAGAGGGGTGGCACATGCCTTAAAATTTTTTAAAAGGTTTCACTTGCTTTAGCAGTTAATAATGCTACAAATTAGTAGTTATGTTGTTGAACTAGCCACACATATATACGCTGAATGTGCTATGTCTTATGTGGTTCTGTAATGAACTGGACAGTGATGAAGCAGAATTGTATTGTTTAGAGCCCATTTTAAATCCAATCATACAGATTATAGCTTATATTTTTTCTGTTTTTCCCAAAATTTTGGCTGTGGTATTTTGACTATTGAGGAATGGAGATTATCTTCAATCTCCTCGATTCTGCTTGTATCATATAGCTAGTTAGTGCACTTCATAGATGTATATCTTCAGAGCTGCCAACATTCTGAAGTGATAAATAGTAAGGCGGGGTCTAGGGACCACCTAGCCCCCTGCCGCTGAAGATGTTTTGTAAATGGACATGTAATGTGAGGCATGTTTCCATTTTGTTTACTTTAAAACATTGACATGAATCAATGTGATCGGCCTTTTGAAACTGAACCAAGCGGTATAAGAATTACGAATATATTAAAATAGTAGAAACTATAGACTTCCAGCTATGAAAATACCAGTATCATAAACTTTGAACAAGAAAAACGGAAATCGGAAGAATATATAGAGAAATCGTAAGGCGTATTTTAGATGCTGATTTCGTATGCCTTACGCCAAAATCGTAAGGGTTGGCAGCTCTGTATCTTCTATATATGCATGACACACATACAAACCAATAAGCTCAAATTTTGACCAGTTGTTATAGCTGTTAGGTATATATTCAGCCAATATTCTGACTAGTTTCCAAAAAAGGTTTTATATGAACAGTATAAATATTATCATTGATTTGGTGACCAAAATGGCCTTTTTTCCCAATCATCAACTCTGCAATGAGGCTGTCGCTGTGTAAAATCAGGACCCCACATATTGATTTCTACTTCTTCTGTTTGGTAAATTAAATGGAAAAATAACTCAATTTGTTCATTGGTCAATCACACTGTGAAATCATATAAAAAAAACTATATGTCACTTTGATTATTTAGTGTTGCATGTTAGCTTGGTAAAATTGTTCCAATTTCTTTACACTGACAACAAGTTTAACATCTTCCAGTGACTTGATTGCCTGCATAAAACACTCTCGCTTTTCACTGAATTTGCAATCAAAGAAAACAATTCAATTTTTTTTCCCTCCTAAAACTGTATTTGATGACATTTACGGCATTTTCATTGATTGTTTGAAAATTCAGCCTAAGTTTGTATCCTCTTCAGCAGGGCTTGACATTTTCATGAGTACTAGAGCAGACCCACTACTTGCCATCATTTTAACTAGCCCTGCATGG
This sequence comes from Saccostrea cuccullata, assembly GCF_032062105.1. Taxonomy (NCBI): domain Eukaryota; kingdom Metazoa; phylum Mollusca; class Bivalvia; order Ostreida; family Ostreidae; genus Saccostrea; species Saccostrea cuccullata. Next base: position 3,110 of record NW_026921601.1, on the reverse strand, counting down.
TACGGACTTAAAAATGACTAGCTCTGACCTAATTTGGAAATTTACTTTTTATATGCTATAACCCAGGCTATGATTTTCCCAAGATATCTCTTCTTTCACAATAAATAAGACATAGATGAAAATATTCAATCCTTTCAATGATGTCTTTTATAACTATTTTACAGAGTATTGCATGGCCTGCATTCGTTTTTGTAAGTATAAGTAGCAAACTCAATATGCAAATGTTTAACAGAGCAAAAAATTCAAATTATCCTATATTACATTTTACAGTTTATTTGCCTTCAGTTCATTTGCAGTTCATTCAATGACAAAGCAACTTGATCTCTTGCAGCAAGTGTCATAAATATATAGTACACCAACACTTCCATTAGCTATCCCCATCCCTTGCATATATCGCCATGTATCGTATTATTTCTCTGAAACCCTGACTACCTACTTCGTGTCAATTATCAGGTTATAGGCAGGCAAACCTGACTGACAATACACCAATCTTCCACTAAATAATTCAGCTATCACACACAGTTTTCCAACAAACCTAGGACTACTGCATATGGGGTGGATTGCACCTTGCTTTGATTTTTTTTCTCCGAGTCTAGAATAGCCCAACATGCATGTATTAGTCATGAGATACAGAGAAAGACATTAATTATTCATTTCAAAATGTAAAAATTGTTTCAGATGAAACAGATTTTAGGATAAACCTCAATCTTATTGTACATGTTCATTATGTCTCTAATGGAAGATAAAAAGGGCATTTCCTGAATGAATCTTAAATATAAAATGTACTGCCCCCAAAAAAGATATGGCTTCAGGTCATTGCAACAAAGGACAATTTCCCACCAATCTGAGAATAAGGAATTTAAATCTGGTCTAAAAATGCATTCAAAAAAGTAAAATGAAGCAGTATCGCATTTAAAATGTACTTGGGAGAAAGTTTTAGCATGGGTACACAAATAACTGCTCATCAGAAAGTAGATGCCACCTAACACTTTTGTCACTATCCAAATAACATTTAATTTAATATTAGCTTTTCCTGGAAACCAATATCATGGCTTTGCTAATTGAACCCATTCCAAACTTCACGATTTAGATTTTTCCAGTATCTTCAAAGTGCAAAAATCAAATAATATGACTATCTGATCTAAAAATACTTAGGAAAAGAACTGCAGCTGCAAAAACTGATTAAGGAGCCCTTGGAGATTCGTGTAATAAGATTTTGACTATTTTTAATCTATTCATATTAAACTAATGAAGCAACCTATACTGTGAACATATCCTTCCTATCTGGGTGTATATATGGAGCCTGATCAAATAATCTAACAGATTTTAATTAATATGGTGTGTTGCAGACAGAAGCAATAGGTTGACTAGACCAATTAGGCATGTAGGAGCAGCTTATTAAAAATTTTCCTTTATTAAACATCAAAAGATAAGAAATTAGTTTTATTAAAAACCTAAGGAAAGAGCTGTTCAAATATGTCTGAAGCAGTTTCCTGATTTTACCAATCCTGGCCCAGGGATCGTCAAAATCTTTCTGTTGTGCTAAATTGCTGTAGGAGTCAAACAGGCCAAATCAAAACTATTTAATGATGTTGTTTTACAAAAGTGTTGTTTTCTGCAAAATTAGAGATTTATTCAATCAATTATAAATATCTTACACAAGATTAAAAATTTGACTATAAGTCCAAGTTTGTTTCATGATCAAGGGGCTTGATTTCTCAAAACTTGCAACTGCCCTTTATTCCATCTCAATGTTGCAAAGAAATATTAGTACCACAATAGACTATGGGGTAGCATACTAGAATATATGTGAATCTCCCGACCAACACCATACGTTGTGCTCAGACAATAGAAAGAGAAATGTTCTCTATTGAACTTTTATACCCCCCGCTTGAAAAGTGGGAGGGTATATAGTAATCGGTATTTCCGTCCGTCCGTCTGTCTGTACGTCCGTCCGTCCGTCCGTCCATCCGTCTGTTACGCTTTGGGGTACCCATCTCTTATCCACAACTCCTCTCATACCACTGAAGGAAATCTAATGAAACGTTCACAGAATCTTCATTACATATTGCCGTTGTGCACCTCCTATTTTACTTCTTGATCTGACATATATTTTGGATTTTCCAGAGCAAACCAAGGTCACTGCCATTATATTCATATGGGAGGCGGGGGGTATCATTTAGTGAGCTCATTGCTCACAGTGCCTCTAGTTCAGTTTCAAATTTGCCAGTCATATATGTTCATACACAAAAATCTTACAGCTCTGTGGTCAAAAGGTTTGATGTTCACATTCAAGGGCATAATGATCTATAGGCATGCATTCATGTACAACCTTTTGCAGATTCATCTTGATTATGGATCAATTCATTTTCACTATAAGCATAACAACTAAAATACATTCCCTCTTCCTAATGACTTTCAATTTTGAAGCTTATAAAGTGCTGTATAGAAAAGAACTCTTCCCTTAAAAATATGTTTAAATTCAGGCCAACGATTGATGCTGCAACTGATGTTAAGGAAATCAGGTCCTCTAGTCTGTAAGCCACCATCAATTATTAACAGCACGTAAAACACACCACTCAATTAATATATATCCCAACAAATATAACTAAGACGGAGTATCCCAGCTGTCAGGGTTACTAGTCCCAAAGGAGTCATAACAGTAAGGCACCAAGGCAGGAGGTGATAAACTGGTTGTCATTTCTCTCTGAAAGGTACCAGCCATTATCTGGCAATATTACATAATATTAGCTGTCATTGTGTCCCGGAACACTATTGGGATACCATTATAATTTTTTTTTTTATAATTACCTTGGATTGACAATATGGAAACTGTGACAATGTAATCTTTCTGAAAACTCTTGAATTTCATGGATTTGGAAACCAATTTTTCAACTGAAGCCTATCTCACAAAATGTAATAATTTATTCACTATCATGCTGGCATATACAGATACACAGAAATTATCTAATGCATATAAACTGTCCCATATGGCAATGGACACCATTGCATTGTGCCATTCTTGGCAGTATTTGCTTATGGTGCATGCAATAGCCTAGTCTTTTCAGACCTTGTGTAGTTCTTGAATGCAGATATGAAAAATGTAAACT
>NW_026921600.1:0-10238 GCF_032062105.1 Saccostrea cuccullata | reverse complement strand
GGGTATTTATCATTCTTTAGCTGGGTGCTCAAAATACCTCAAGTTTAAATGTACCTTGCTGTGTTCCGCCATTTTACAAAAATTTATAAATTCATTAACCAAAGGATCAGGGTTTGGGTGCTGGTGCGAGGCTCTATTAAATATATGGTAGAAATGCATTACTTTTTAAAATCTCTTCTCCTCTGGAAATAAAATATTCTTTTTGAGTAATTTTAAATTGAAATGACCTAGTAAGTAAAAATCGTAAGTTTTCTTTAATATGGGTCTTATTTGCGATCGATCTAGCTCCGTGCTGTACATGTATTTTTTTTCAATACAAAAGTTTGCAAATATGTTTAACAGTTTGTCAAAATCTGACGACTTTCTCAATTATACATGACAAACATTATATTTAAGGTTGCCTATCTGATCATGTATATAAAACAATGAAATGAATGCTGATTTCTGAAAAAAAGTTTTGTTTAATTATCCTTCATGAGATTTTGATGGTCTGCAGGTGAGATGGATACTTATTAATATCATGTCCGACACTGATAAATCTCTGATGAGATTGATAACATCTAGTTTTAAACTTCAGTTTTAGGGAAAGTATAATGTAAATTTAACCAATATTGCCCGAGCAGGCTTAACTATGTGTTTATTTGGACAAGTCTAGGTAAAAGTTTTCTTAAAACATAAAAAGATCATGAAACTGATACCATTTTAAGTCATGTAGTGTACTTACTTCCACCTTGAGTTGAAATGGCTACAAGGATGCCTCTAAAGATGCAATGGATGATACATTTGCTTTCATTGCTGCTATCGTCTGTAACTCTGACTCAAGTTGTGTAAAATTTCTTTCAAGATTTCTTTGCATTTCTGAAATAAAATCTTTGACTGTTTGAAAGGTTCCATTAACAAATTGCAAGGAAACAATTCTCTTTGCATCTCTGCATTTTTAGGTCTTCTGAGTCACCAGGTGACATATTGCTGTTTCTTTCCGTCATCGTCCATCGTGCATAAACATTAAACCTATTTTCATACTATTCGCGTAAACCGCTCAATTAATTTAAACCATTTTTGGCATAAAGCATCCATAGGTAAAGAGGAACAGAAATTGTGAATAATGCAGTCTTTAAAAATCTTTTTCTTCACTTCTGAACATCACGCTGTTAAACAGTTGGCAATTTGATAATAATTAGGCATTGAGACCTCTACAAAAATTGTGAAAGTCATCACCCAAAGGTCAGAGATCTGGTGCTAGTGCGATGTTCCATTACATATATGTTGGAAATGCGTTACATTTTTAAAAGACTGTCAGTTAGAATATGTATCTCAACATAAACATCTTGGTGTTATTTTTTCAACTAAATTAGGTTGGTCAGATTATATTGATAGTATTGTAAGTAAAGGCTAAAAAAAACTAGGACTTCTCAAGAAACTTAAATTTTCAGTGTCTAGAGATACGTTATCCAAACTTTACACTTCCTTTATTCGACCACAACTTGAGTATGCATCTGAAGTTTGGTCAGGCTGTTCGCTGGCAGATATTGATAAACTTGAAAAGCTTCAACTGACAGCCGCGAGAATAGTGACTGGTCTTTCAGTATTCGCATCAAGAAATTCGTTGTATATTGAAACAGGTTGGGAACCTCTTGTAATAAGAAGAGACAAAGCCAAACTTTTAACAATGTTTAAAATCCACAATAACCTAGCTCCTGATTACTTAAAAAACATTGTACCGATGGTTAGAAACACTGTTTCAAATTACAATACTCGAAATTCATTTGATTATTCTTTACCTAAATGCAGGCTTGAATTATACAACAAATCATTTGTCCCCGATACTGTTCGCAAATGGAATTCATTAAGCAACGAAACAAGGGAAATAACCTCAATAGGAATTTTTAAAAGAAAATTGAGTAATAATAATGATAAGCCTCCCAAGTATTTTTCATATGGCAAAAGGTATCTGAACAATTTACATACAAAATTAAGACACAATTGTATTTTAAATAATGATCTGTATAGATGTAATATCATAAATAATCCAAATTGTTCTTGTGGTATGAAAGAGGATAGTCATCATTTTTTCTTTGTTTGTAGAAAATATTTTGAACCTAGACGCCTAATGATGAATGCACTACTTTTAACTCATAATGTAAAAATGAATAATGTGCATAAATTGCTATGAGGAGATGATTCCTTATCTTCGCAGGAAAATCAAAAAAAATTCGGTATTGTCCAAAAATTTATTCAGGAATCAGGTCGTTTTAATTAACACTTTATAAATTGTATTATCACTATTGAAATTATTATATTTTTATAATATCAACACTGTATTTATTATCACCATTATCAATAATTGATATTATTTCCTTATTCATAAAACAATTGTCTTTGTTCTTCTATGTACATGTATATATTATTGTAAAATTTTGTAAATGTTGTATGGCTATTCAGATTTTATGTATGGGAGAGGACTATCTAAGTTGTTAGAACTTGTGTCCAATCCCTTTGACACATTGTCAATAAAATATGTTCAAAACAAAAATAAAGCTCTCTTTTAGGTAATTTTATATTGAAATAACCTAAGAAAAAATCGCTGTAATATTAAGAAATCGTTCGTTTTCTTTCGTTCTCAAATGCGACTTTGTTTCATTCTGTATATTATTCAATATAAAATTTTGCAAATATGTTAAACATCTTGACAAATTCAAACAGCTTTCTCGATTTATATATAACAAAAATTATTCGGGTAACCTATTTGATCATGAATATTAAAGATTGAAATGAATGCTGATTTGTAAAAAAAAAATATCTTGTTATTTATCCTTCTTGAATTTTTGATGGTCTGTAGGGAGAGCAATACATATTCATTTCATAAATATGTCCAACAATAATACATATCTGATGAGATTGTTAAAAATACGTTTTAAACTTCAGGTTTAGGACAAATATAATGTTTAAACCAATGATGCCCGAGCAGGCATAAATGTTTTATGTAAAGTCTAGGAAAGATTTCTTAGAACACAATGGACCATGAAACTTATATCATTCTAAGTCATGTACGGTACTCATGTCCAATTGAGTTGAAATGGCTGACAAGGATGCCTCTAAAAATGCAATGGATGATATATTTGCCTTCTTTGCTGCAGTCGTCTGTAACTCTGTCTCAAGTTGTGTGAAGTTTGTGTCAAGATTTCTTTGCATTTCTAAAATTAAATCATTGACTGCTTGAAAGTGTCATAAACACATTTCGAAGAAATATTTTGACATATTGCTGTTTCTGTCCGTCATCGTCTGTCGTGCGTTAAATTTAATTGTTTTAAGTTTCTTAAATTCCCTGAAAGCGCTCCGCAAAGAATGGAGGCGTACAAGGCAATTCCCCGCTCTGAAAAAAGACTTTTTCTCAATTCTGAAAGTAGTATTTTTTCAAAATTTTATGGTTCATATCATTTTTTCACATCAAATTCTGTATTTCATTGTTTAAATAATTTATCAAAAATTTATTTTTCACTCATCTTTTTAAGACATTTGAAAACAAATAAAGAAAAAGCTTCACGTATCATTATTATCATTCACGTATCACGTATCTCCAAGACCAACCGCTTTCACCACTACGCTACGAAGTATATGCAATGTTGATGTCTTTCATTGCGATTTAAATGAACAGGTTTGTTGAAGCGTAAAATTTTTCAGAAAAGTTCGATTTTCATATAGAATGGGTTCAGATTCCATTTTTTGGACAATGAAATAGATTTTGCATTTACATTTTCATCATTTAAGCGTTCACGAAGAATGGAGACTTGACCCAATCATGTTCAAAATTCTTTTATTATAGCTCTATTAAACCCATTTTCCACTAAATATGCTAAACTGTCAACTTTGAAATAAAGATTATCAAATGATAAGTCGTGAAGTAAAATAAAATAATAGAATGTTTTGAAGATGACATTACTGAGAACATGATTTTAGAAAAATATAACATTTTTGTGAATTTTGAAAATTGAGAAACATTTTGTCTCAGAGCGAGAGAATGTACACGCCTTATACGCCCTCTTTCTTTTTCAACCATTTTAAGCATATAGCATCCATGGGTTAAAGTGATTTTGTGGTCCATGCTTCCCTGGAGCCTGATAGGTGAGACAAAAACCAATATTTATAATTCAATCTTTAAAAATCTTCTTTACTTCTGGACGTCAATCTTTCAACCAGCTGGCATGATTTTAATTAGGCATTGAGCCCTCAACAAAAACTGAAATTATCACCAATGGGTCAGGGGTTCTGGTGCTAGGTCGAGACTGTGTTTAATATATTGGTATAAAACTAAAAAATGATTATGTCTTTAAAACAAATCTCCTCTGATCCTTGGTATTAAGACAAGGAACTATATATATGTATATTTATAATGAAAAAGGGTACTTCTTCCACAATTGTGAATTTTATGGCCTCGGGGTCAGGTGTTAGGACGGGGCTATAAATTTCATATAGTGATAAAACATTAATTCTTTAAAAATCTTCTCCTGTTGGAAATTCATTATATTTTTGGGGACAATTTTGGGTAAGCCTGCGTTTGGGGTAAACTTTATTTTAAAAAATACAAAATGCCGCTAATTGTAATTTTGATAACTTTTGTAATAAAGCCAAACCGACGTCTAATCAAGGTAAATTTTTGCACGTACTGTAATGAGAAATATATCGTAAATATTGTAAATTATGATAAGAAGTACTCATGATTAATTAAGTATAAATATAAATCTCAAAAATGGAAAAAGCTTGCAATTGCAGAGTTCATATCGAAATGCGTCATTTTCCCTATATTCTGAAAAACATCCATTTTTAAAAGCTATTTTCTAAATAATAGAGAGTGCAACCTCTGATCTAAAATACAGAACTACTAAATGTTAGATCTGTTTCTTGGGATCATAAAGCATTTTGTATTTTTTAGATCAAAGGGTGCGCTCCTATCATTTTTCTTCTTTGAAAGTACTGGAATATACATAAATATATTCCTAAAATTAACTAGGACAGTAGGCCCCCGAGAATAGTCGGAGGCCTATCTCCTACTTAAAACATGAATTAAAAAAGAAATGAGCAAAATAGGAAGCACACATACAATAAGTTCATTGTTTACAGAATGGACAGTTATTGGTAAGCTTGTGATGCACAACAATTTGTTGAATAGCCATTGTGTGTCCAAATGCGAATAACAAACGATTTTTGTCTAAAGAATTGACAGTTACAGGAGGTGGATTTCGGGGGGTGCTTGTATTTATAGATTAATGCAACTCTTCAAAATCAGTTTATATTTTGCGTTGTTAGGGTACACATGTTTCCCTCCGATGCAGAGAATATATGACAGAATAGAAATAGAATTGAAACCTAAAAATACACAAACCTATGATATTTTGACCTGGAAACAGAGAATGGTAAGCGTAAAAGAAAATATTATCCAGACTATGATCCCCTCAAAGCTTCTTCGATGAAATATACACTATATTAATTGCAGTAGTGTAATGGTGAAATTCAAATTGTGGTCCGAATTTGGATAGCCATGAGCCAAACTTCGACCTGAAAATACCGGTCACGGTAGCCTAGTGGTAGAGCGTTCGCTTCGTGATCGGGAGGCCCGGGTTCGATTCTCGATCGCGGCGCCGCGTCATACCTAAGACGTAAACAAAGGTAGTGACTGTTCCTTCGCCAAGCGCTCGGCACTAGAAGTGAAAGTCACGGGTCTTTCGGATATGACCTTAAAAACGTAGGTCCCGTGTCACGGTAGGCGTTGGCACGATAAAGAACCCTCACTGCTCAATGGCCCTGAGTGCCGAGTATAGGTCTAAATTTGAAGCCCTTCCACGTCTCCATATGAGTGAAAAATTCCCAAGAGGGACGTTAAACAATATACAATCAATCAATCAATCAACCTGAAAATATATTTCAAATCAAATCTGGAAATGTTCAATTTTAATTATTTTCTACTAAAATATTCACTGCAGCAGTGTATTTTTCATGGTTCAAACTGTTTTCTGGGTGTTGGATTTAATATTAGCCTACTTCAAGCTTAAAATAGATTCTTCTCGAGGGAATGATGCTTCCAAAATCTTAATCAAATGTGAATTATGTCATTCAAATTAAAGTTTTATGGGGAAAAAAGAGTTTTGAGCATTGAAATTATATGCATTATTCATGGATTTAAATGTGTAAAATCGAACAAAACCGATGCAGACACTGTGTTCTGCATTAACTTAAATCCCCAGATTTTGTTATTTAATTGTTCATTAAATCATATTTGATGTACATATATTTGTTTAGTTTTCTTCTTGTACACATAATTACCTGTAACAGTCTATTCTGTTTGTTTTAACTGTACATTCTTTTTTCTTTTTAAAAAGCTGTCCTTTCTAAAAAGGAATGGACAGTTTTGAAAAAAAAATGGACACTTACAGGCTACTTAATGGATTGGTAGGAGAGTTAGCTCGACACTAAGCTATAGATTCATTAAGTGGACTACACAAACAAAAGCTTCATGTCACAATCATGTTTTAATTCACATTCTGTGATTGTAAGATGAAATGCGTCAACCTACAAGAGTTATCTTGGCATCATTGTTTTTGAAAATATTTTGTAGTGAAACAAAATACTAATTAATTGATTTGACGAATTCTGCAACCAAAATGTCTGTAACAATAAAAAGACTTGAACGGAAAGAGATATCAATATTTCAATTTTCACAGTTTAAAGGAACTCTGTCTAAATAATTTTGGTAATTTTTTAGGGAATGAATAAAAGTATTGGCAAAAGAAACTAAAAGTCGACATTTGTACCATATTTAAATCTGATTGTCCTCATCATTAAACCTTGACAAGACATTATATTGAATTGGTTAATACAATGATTTCCTCAGAAAGTTATATCTCTTATCAGAGGGATATAACGCATAGATGCATTTCTTAAAAATCTTTTCTTACAATATCAAATTAAATTGACTTAAATTGTACAATTTCTGTGTTACAGTTATAATAATGTTATTTCAATATTATTTCTATTATTTTATTCCAATGCATACATGCTAGGGGACCAAAATCAGTCCAGTTTAGTTTGTGTATGTAAGGGTGAGGTTGGGGACGCCACAATGTTGACCAAAGAAATAAATTTGAAAAGATGATAATATAATGATGAAGAAAAGTCAATGACCACCTTCACAGAAAACGGAATGTAAGATAATAATAAATATCTGTAAATTTAAACAAAAATGTCACAGAACAAACTTATGCTGTATCGCTATTTGTTTCCAAATGAAGAATGATAAAAACAAGACGTGAACAACACAATCCACTTACCCGGTATTTATCGTTATTCACTAGAGAAAGTATGCTTAATCCACACTTTTTTATTTGGACAAAATATTATTTAATTTTGTTTATTGGAAACTTAATATAATTATTTTACCTTATAAATATGTTTACACAAAAGAAAAGTAGCGAAATAAGGAAAAATACACTTCCTATCAATTTGGGATTGTTTTTGTGCTTGGTACAAAGAAAGAAAAGATTTAAATCTATACTTACTCGTTAATTTCTCATCAGTAATGTTTAATTTATCTTCGATGTATTTGACTAAAGAACCATTCAATTTTTCGGTCATGGACTGGATGTCCAGCAATGATAGGCTTGTATACCTCATCTTTACCTCAAGATTCTCCAATTTCTTTGCTGTCTCATTTAATCGATACGTAAGATTTTGTCAAATTGTTCGATTGTCGATAATATCTGGACTTTTTGTTCAACTCCTCTTCCAAAAAGAATACTCTGTTTTGAAGTAGATGTTTGTCTTCCCGAATAATATCAGTTTCTTTTTTGAGATTTTCCACCTCAGCTGTCAGGTTCAGAAACTTTTGGTTGATTTCTGATGCATCAAGTTGGTACTCGGCTGATCCATGATTTGTGTCGCTTACATTAGATTTCCCATGCATTAGCGACGCTGAAGCTTGTCGGATATTAAACAAAAGCAATAAAATTGTAATGCCCACTGAATTTAACATATGCATTTTTGAAAATGAAATATAGAAATAAACCAGAGTTCTTTCATCAGTTTTCTTACCCCTTTTCCAATATTCTCGATTTTGCATTCTAGCGTTTTGAATTTATACCCTTCTGGAAAAGATAAGCAACTTTAATGGTAAACCTTTTAACCTGTCATGTTGTATATTTGTTCATGAAATAAATTAAATTGTTTATTTGACACAGTTGTATTTTATTGAAATTATCATTTATCTAGAAATTTGAAATTGAAATATAATTTACCTTTATTACTTTGTTTTTACAAATCTAACGATCTACTATTGCAATGTTATGAAATATTTATGAAAAATTCCCACGCAGGAGCTTGAAGTACTTTAAAGGAAGAACTATTAATCTATTTAGTGTTATTGATCTTGAAATGAAAATAAACACCCATTTTTAGATTAAATGATTTTTAAAAAATTTAAAAAACCTTCCATCAGATAAAAAGAGATGTATATTCTGACGATGAAAAAATGAAAAAGTTAAGCTGAGTTATATTGTACTGATTTTATTTATAAAGGTAAATGAATCAGAAATCAGACTAAATTACGAAACATTGGCTAGTGATTAAAAAATTTTTAATGGTTTCGTAGATATTTGGCCAGTTTCAATTTGGAGGGGGTATTGATCGACCTCCGCGTGTCAGGCCTACTTTGATTATGTGTCATGTCACAATGCAAGGGAAACAATTTTGTATGGTCAAGATAATAGCTTCAATGTTTTTAAAATATTTAATCATTCCAAGTTACGAATGATGAGAAAGACCTTCAGGGGTTGTCACTCAAGTTTACACTTAAAATGTTAGGTGAACACTTAGAAGTTTGCTTGTAAGTGTTCACCTAACATTTTTTTAAATTTTAAAGAACAAATACATACAATAAATAATATCTTTAACTCACGATTAATGATGCATATTTAAGTTCGATGTTGCGTAAATTTCATGTTAAGTATTTCGTCAGAATTTTTAGCTAAGTGTCAGGGAAATGATGTACCCTCAAAATGAAAATTCCCAAAAAATCTCTATGGAGTAAGACCATCACTCGCTCTAATTATTACAAGACAATCTTTACTGTTGGATATCATGTACCCCTGAATAGGAGATTGACCTATCTGCTGCCACACCTGGGGAGGGGGGAGGATTTAACATTCCTTATAAAAATTCCAAATGTGTTCAAAGGGATTCAGATCCAGGGATTTGGCAGTGCATCATCACAAAAATGCCTTTTGGTCACTACACTAGGGTGTTTAGCACCCAAGTGCACCGCTTTTAGGATGATTCAGACTGCTGGAGCTGATATTTGTTATGTAGACAGGAGTTAATTTACACCATTTCAAACACAATGAAAATTTCTTCTTGACTCAACAAAATAACTTGCCTATAAGAAATATTACACTATTGAAAAAAACACCACATGCAAATCCAAGAGCATGATAAAGCAAGTTCCATTGTCACTTCGAATTCAGAAAGTCGCAAAAACGACATGTAGAAAGAATGGAAGACAAGACTAATATGACGGGAAAAATGAATTTTAAACAGTTCCTTTTAAATGTGTAATTGGACAAACGTGAATGGGACTGATTAAGAAAAGAAATCCCAATTATATACTTATATTTTTTCTCAAAAATGTCAAGGCATCTTTAGCTTAAAAACAATATAATGATTATCACACTAAATTGTTTTTTTCTGTTTTGTAACAAAATGAATTTTACACACAATATAAAGAGCTAGGAAAACGTCATCAACTCTAAAATTTCAACTTTTTGGTATATTGGTCAGGTGTGCATTCTCCCCGCAATTAGATGCATGAATATATCTTATATAGGTTAAAAATATCGCTTGTTCTTCTTTATCCAGGTAGAAAAGAGAGTTTAGAGGCAAACAGTACGAGTATAACTGTCTTTTGACAGCATCTAGTCGATCTTTCAGTTACCGTGCAAAATATAAACGGTTATTTTATAATAGCTGAGGAAAAGAAATGCATATGATGTTAATGTTAGGATTTGTTTTATCATTTTCATTGCCGTAAATTAACGATATTTTACTAGAAAAATTGTAGTGCGATTTTCTGTAATATATATTATCACCCATTCTCAATATAAGGACTCAAATGATGTCCCTCATTTTCATTTTAAAAAAAATACCACTGATGTAATTTTTAAATCAACATTATAAATAGTCATATAACAATGAAT